>NW_006239128.1:110208-138701 GCF_000226075.1 Solanum tuberosum
GGTGGGGGGGACAGATATTTTACCTTTCATTGCGGAAAATTCTCGAATCATTGCAGTTAATGGGAATGGAAAAAATTTGTCAACATGATAATGTCGTTAAGGAGCCTTTACTTATCAAAGGCTTATAGTTAAGGAGCCATTTATTTTTTACTTAGTTAATCAGGGAGAGCAAAATCTGACTCGCAGTAATAGCTAGAGGCCACTGGATTCGAACTTCTAATACCACAGTTTTGAAAACTGTGATTCTGTGACTTGTACGTTGTTACTTCGTTATGGTATCTTTATTTATGGTGGAAAATATGTGCACACGTGTATGACTATGCATCCACCAAATAAACAAATAGCATGGAAATCCTATAGAAACTTTTTTGCATCTGGATGCCTTTCCCAATAGAAGTGTCAGAAGATTTTGTTATAGCATTGCCTCACAATGCTTTGAGAATCACACTCAACCAAAGCACATGCTCATTTTTTCATTAAATGATGCATCAAAGGATTCTGCTGCTTTGGGATCCTTGCAAGACTATTGAACTTATTGGCATTGCCTTCTTCATTATAACTACAAGTCCTCTGATTCTGTCGCTGCTTCTTGTTAACTCATCACTAGCCATGACTTTTGACAATGATAGTGACATTAATAGGTTCCTCGGGCATCAGCTAGCGCTGTGGCATTTGGCATGGGTCTGTTTAGTGGAAAAGGGAAGCTTGGACCAGGAGGTTATCGAGCTTTTGCTGTTACAAGTGAAAGCCGTGCAAGTGATACAGTTTTGAGATTTCATGATTGTTGTCAAAGCTACAAGGTATGCTTGCAAAATTTATTTGGTGGCAGTCTTTATGTAGCTTAAATCAAAATTAATTTGCAGTTGGTAGGTTATTGAGGTTTTCCTTATTAATTGAGACTTCATTTTCTGATGCAAGTACATCAAACCTGGAATCTAGTGCACTGAGAAACTCAGAATACAAAATATTTCAGCTTCTAAATTCAGATTAATTTGATCATGACCATCAGAGGCCCATTTTCTTAGCTGTTTTTTTTTTTTTTTTTTGCATTTTGACTTCAAAAGGAGTGAAGTTGATGATGATAATCAGTCTGTTTGGGTCCCAGTCATTGTTCACTGGCTATTACATAACTTTTATTCATACTAGTAACCCAGTCCCAATCATCTATACTTCAGATAAATGCAATCAACATGATCATGCATAGAGAGTGCTGACATATAGCAACAGATTTTAAGTTCCTTATTACTTTGCTAAGCCTAGTGGCATTGTTGGAATTTCAGCACTAAGAATGGTTTTCAGCAGAAACTAGTGGTCTATCTTTTCCAATTGACATGACCTTTTTCCTTAACCGACTAAGTTCCCATCTCTTTGAAATAAGCAGCACATAAATGAAAACTCTAGAGAATGTCAACTTTGATCAGACATGCATTTTTTGAGAAAATACCTTTCTCTCATTACAATCATTATTTTGAGTGTACCCTCTACTAAACCTTGTTTTGAGCATATCCCCTTATTAATTCCTGTAGGATCTCCTCTCTAGTTAAACTAGGCAACGACTATCTGAGATGGAAGAAGTAGAAAGGAAGAACCACGGGAAACATCCTTTTCATGATAAATAAGAACCATGGCCTTTCTCAAAATAATAAAAACCATGGGAAAGATAACAGTGAATCCTTATCCAGATTTTGAGCTGCTAGTTGTCCAAAGTGATATGAACAACTTAAAAAGTTCATCCCTGGGAATCACCAGGAGATACTTGCCCAGTATAAAGTGCAATCTTGGCTTTGTTGATAGATAAAGTGCTACGACCTTAGGGTGTCTTACCAATTTAAAAATTGAAACAGGGAAGTCTTTAAGGGAATATTTATGACTTAGGCGTCAGATATGTCCTAATTCAGATGGGTCAACGAGGTATCTTGCATCAAAGATCTTGAATATTCATTATTTTCCTAAATAGCACGTTGTGTATCCGAACTTCCCTCTCCCAGCATTTTTTGTTTCTCCTGCACCTGCTTGCCTTACTGCTGATTTGGATCCTTTCTCTATATGCAGATACACACACTACTATTTGATTTGTGAGATGACTTAGAAAGATAGTTTACATGACAGTTCTTTCTGGTGACAGGATTTTAGGAAAAGTCAGGAACCAACTGTAAAGAAGCTCAAAGAACCTGTATTAGATGAAATTACTCATGAACTAGTGAAGCAATACGGGCTTAATTTTACAAAACAGGATGTATCTTCTCTATGGTTTTTATGCAAACAGGTTAGTATTGCACTAGTGTTCCAGTGGTGCAAAACTATCTTCAACATTTTATTTGTTTATTTAGATCTGAGGATAGTAATTTGTTTTTAATTGACTGCTCCAACAGGAAGCTTCACTGTTGAACATCACCAATCAAGCTTGCAGTCTATTCAGCCCAGCAGAGGTATTTTGAGTTAATCCCTTTTTCCATGGTTCCTCATGAACTTAATAAACAGAAGGGAAAGTGAGCAGGGGCTTATATGTTCCTAGGTTTTGCTAGTCAATTAGTTTTGGTTCCTGTGTTGTAAGGAGCTCTCCTTTGTTTTTCTTAGGTCATAACTGGGAAAATTGGGACGGGATGCATGATTAAGCTAATTTGATTGATGTTTGATTAAAAGTAGTCAACCCCTATTACAATTTTTTTTTTCTGGTGTACAAAGTATCTGCATTTTGTCATTGGCATAGGAATTTGAAGCCTTGTTGTTTCAAACCATCCTTATTGACAAGTTATCATTTAGGTTTCTTTGCTGGAATGGGCCGACGATTTGGAGTTATTCATACTAAAGGGCTATGGTAATTCACTAAATTACCGAATGGGAGTGCCGCTACTTGAGGATGTAATTCAATCCATGGAACAGGCAATTAAGGCTAAAGAAGGTAATGTCAATTGAAGTAGCATTATCTCGTTTTGTTTTTTCCTTGGAGGGTTGCAGGGGTTCAGATGGTTGTTCACTATGGTCCATTGATAGCTTATTTCCCTTACCTTCCTCATACGACAAGATTTAAGAGGAAGAAATAATTCGAAAAAAGTGAAGTGAACTCCTTAATCCTTGGAGTTGTACTCAATCAAAAAGAGTTGCTAGAGATGGAGAGGAGATTATTCCTCTCCTTATCAAATGGAGGCCAAGTAGGGGAAGTATTTCTCTTCTTGTAAAGAAAGACCAGGCCCACTTCGTTATATGTCATATAGATCTCATATAACCTGCGAACTTATAAATTTTGTCCATATTCCATTACTCTCTTAGTAAGCTGTCCTTTTCAATTGCTATCTAGGAGACTGTTAGATAAGTGTAGGGAGTGGAGACTTTGTTGCACCAATTACTTGATTACCGTTATTGTTAGTAATGAGTATCTTTTTTTCTCAAGATCGTTTTTGTTTTGCCTATTCATATCTTCTATGGAATTTAATCTCTTTAGAGGTGGAAATTTGATATCTGGTGCTCTTGTTTTATGTGATTTCTCCTCCATTAGAAGGATATGCTCCCGGGAGCTATGAAAAAGCAAGACTACGTTTTGCTCATGCAGAAACTCTGCTTCCTTTTTCATGCTTGATCGGACTCTTTCTTGAAGAATCTGGTGAGTGTTCATACAATAAGATGGTTTTAAGCTCTACTACCTCCGGTTTCTTAATCAATTTTATGCACTTGAATGTTTCAGAATTTGAACTAATACAAAGAGAGCAGACATTGCAATACCCTCCTAAGCCTCCTAAAACAAGAAACTGGCGGGGAAATATGGTGGCACCTTTTGCTGGAAATAACATGCTAGTCCTTTACAGCTGTGTGTCAGACAACTCAAGCAAGTATTTTGTTAAAGTGCTGCACAATGAACGGCCCATTCCAATACCAGTAAGTTTTCTGATTCCAGCATCCGTGGTCCTTGCTTTGGGATCATACATCAGTTATTACCGGTCTTCAAGGTTCTCCCTTTACTTCTCATTTTTAACTTCTGAAAAAGGACTCACCGGCTGTGATGTCCTTACTTCCAACTTAAAAGAGGTTTTGCCAACAGTGAAGTTACAAATTCATGAAAGTTCTCTGAAGTTGCAACTTAC
Organism: Solanum tuberosum; assembly: GCF_000226075.1. Classification (NCBI taxonomy): domain Eukaryota; kingdom Viridiplantae; phylum Streptophyta; class Magnoliopsida; order Solanales; family Solanaceae; genus Solanum; species Solanum tuberosum. Next base: position 114,288 of record NW_006239128.1, read on the forward strand.
TTTTTTGTCCCCGAACTAATCCCAGGAAGTACACAAATCTCACTAGTTTGTGCGGACAGCCCGCAATATACTCATGTTTTAGTTTAGCATTCTTTTTTTAGGGGTTCTTAGGAGTCACCACATTTCATGCATTTTCTTCACTAACTTCTAATTGGGAATGATGTCGCTTGTCAGGATGAACACTCGCAAAATGGCTACCTGTACCGCAATGGGCACAAATTTACATCCACAAATTTTTCTGCTGTCAATTATTATTCTTCCTTTCTAATCTTTTGATGCTTCTATTTCTGTATGTTCATAGGGTTGCAATGGCTCAGATTCTTGCCCATTTGAAGTATTTAAGGTACGACTTCTTACATTTGACCAGATGATACAATTTAGTGTGACGTCGACCATCTCTTACATGTCATAAATGCCTTCCTCCAGGAAAGAATAGCTGCTCCTCACTTGAAACATGACTACAGCGCTCTTTGCAATGTGAATTTGGAACAAAAAAAGGATTCTGCCCCCGGTATGTTCTCGCAAATGTTTGGTTGGATTTTCTCACCGAGGAATGCTGATACACCCGCCCAGAAGGTTGAGCTATAACATCTTTACACGGTTTCTTTCTTTTCGTTCACCGTGTGTTTTATGATCCTGATTCAGCCAGCAACCAACAAGTGCCCTGGTGTGAGATACAATTTTGTTTGGAAAATGTATCTTGTATTATCAAGTTTTTTTTCTTTCTGGTGGCTGGTTTAACCATAGGGTAGACAAAACGAGAATTAATACCTGTAGTTATTACATCTGCAAATCTATTGCTCAGTTTGTTTTTCTGCGTTTCGTATGTTTTATGTATGACTGCTAATGTTAATGCAAAATAACTGAGGATATTTTGGAGCCCAAAGAATCTGCAGTCCACTAGTTTATTATTGGTTCAAGTACTTCTATCCAAACACGTAACGATTTATCTATAAATTTAACTTCAAACACCTTAGTGTTCTTTTCAGAATTTGGTGCTTATCGACAACTTTGAATCAACTCTTAACCAAGCACTTAGTTGGCGTACGACACATCATATGTTAATTAATAAGCTTACTTGCACAATTTTGCAGATCTTGAAGAGTTATAATAAAATGAGAGCAGCAGCTGCTATGCAAACCATTTACAATAGCCTGCAGGTTTTGGATTCTACCAAACATTATACTTATCTATGTAGTTTCTGAAGATGTGGGATTATCTAAATAACATTAAATCAGAAATAATGGGTAGTATAAAAGAATCAAGGGATCGTATAATGTGTCAAGTAGGACAAGAGAACGAGTTACCAAAATCTCGAGCTAACCTAACCAACCTGAGGTCTACCAATTTGACCATTTACAAGCCGGTAACCTCATCACAACCACCCATGGTTCCTGCAGAATGCAATTGCATCACTCCCATCAGACCATTGTGAAACTTTGGACTATCAAATTGGAATTGCAGGCAGAACCCCTAGTATTCACAGGAGGCAAATCTCTCTCAAGCTCCACGTGATAAAAAGTTCTCTGTTGTTCTGCACAGCTGCCTTGATTAACGATGCCAGACTTTTCTTGACTGATAATATCCGTGTTATGAATCTATGTTATGTAATGTCGGATGAATAAGCTTTCCATAGGTCTCATTATGGTGAGAACACAGGAAAGGCATATGTCATGAGATTCATAGTCGATGGTAATTTGCCATTTGGGTAATGAGCATTAGAAATCATCAGCCCTATGATTTTCTCTTCTGAAATAAATATTACCATCATATTTAGACCTTTGGCAAGGGCACTTCGGTAGACAGTGAAGAAATGAGATCTTCTCGTGATTGGGATCTCCTGCTCTGGAGACGTTGTTGGCTTCTGTGTGGTGACCAGAAGGAACCTGTGGTACTACTTTCATATTGCATCTGCCCCAAGCTACCTGATGAAAAACTGTGCGCTACACTACTAGACGATGAGTATAAGGAAGATTCAGCAAGCTGGATACCGTTGCCACCAAAACAATGCACAGTGTCAAATGGTCTCTGTTGAGTATTAGCAATTGTTGGACTGAGTGGCATCTTCACTCTTCCTTCACCTGAAAAGACAAAATTGGCACGATCTAAGAAGGATATAAGAGAAATAGTGCTGATAGGAACTGCAGTAGAAGTTACAACAGAGAACTATATAGTGTTACAACCATGGTGTCCTTTTTTCTACTTTTTTTTTTACCAAGCAAAGTTTCAATATTAAATAACGAGACAGCATCACAAGTGTGTATTGATAAACATAACTCAACAACTGGTGTTATCTTCTCACTTTAATATCATAATATCACCACAATCATTACTTCTAGTTGCCAAAAGGTAATCTTCTGAGTCAATATTAATGGTTAAATCAGAATTGCTCCTTTAGAAGATGACATTATAATTTATATGGCAGCAAGAAAAGATCATAAGTTGAGGAAACTGGCTATGAAAGAAGCATAACAACTTCCATTCAACTACACTACGTTGAAGTCCTAATATGACTATTAGATACTACATTGATCTGAAATCTAGATCCATTACTAGCCCTCGAGCTGCATTGACAACCGATAAAGAAACGATTGCTGTGTTGTTTGGTGTGACTTCATAAGAAAATTTGCTCTTTTTTTAATTCAGTGAAACCATCATATTTTCTCCAAATTAGACTTCGAAATGAATACTAGTAATAAAAAAGTACCAAGTTTTAGTATAAAAAATTTCCAATAAACAGATAAAAATGGCACAGAGGTGAACATGCATAACAGCGTAAAGATGTTTTTGATTTGTGTATAGCATGCAAGCAATATTCCAGTCCATAAATATTATTAGTGCATTATCAGATACCCCAAAGAGATCAACTATCAGAAGAAAAAGCAATTAAATTCTTTTTTTTTAATTTCCCTAACGAAGGCAGCATTCAACATATTCTAAACTAGAATAGCACAGTACACATGCTTTTCAGAAGAAATTACCTGTTATAACAGGACTCCACCGCTTGAAATTGAAAGGTGCTGGAATGTTGATTATAGATGTGGATGAAGCATTATTATTCCTGAAAAGGGGAAGATATGCCCTACGGAAGAACCTGGGCATCCACTTGCCAACACATGATAATGTACAAAGAAGAACAGCTAATGAAGCAAACAAAATAGCAAAAACAACAGCTGGGTGCATCTTCATGAGCAATAGCTTGTAACTAATAAGTTCCGCCCCAGTTGAAACTGCCTTTCCAGCTTCCGACAGCGCAACACCTAGTGTCCAAGTAATACTTCCGGAACCAATGGTTACTTGACTATCAGTAATGTGCAAGCCTTCTCTCAGCAAAGAGACAATATATGGTGCCCTGAAGCAATACTGTTCTATGAAAGGCTGAGGTGCAACACTAGTCTTTGCAACATCCCAAGTCTTATCACAAAATTCCCGACCCTTTTCTAATACATCATCCAGCGCAGCATCAGGGGTCAAGTTGAAAAAACGATATACCACAAAGAAACCAGACATAGCATAGAACTGGCCAAAGGGACGAGGAAGATTTTCTGCAAGAGCACAGGGCTGCAACTCACAATCAATTCCTGAACTTTTGTTAGACCATTCAGACAAATTAACAGCAAATTTTGCAAGTGAACTGCATTCTTCCCATTTTGGGTCTCCAACCAGCTGAACGCGAACTCCGGGCTTTCCCTCTTTACTTGCAACTTCTCTCCCACTAGAAGGATTGCCACCTTCTTGGTATAGGGAAACACAATGAGTACAGATATATTGCTCCTTGTAACCAGAATTCAGACATGGATGCTTGATCTCAATGTTTCCACTGGTGAGATCTGCATCACTGATCTTGGGAAGCCTTTTGAGAAGTTGAACTACAGACTTGTCAAAAGCATCATTCAGGCCATATCCTTCTAAGGAATAAGCAGTAAGATGATGATTAACGGCGCCAATATTCAGTTCTAAACTAGTTTCGTCAGGGAGACTTTCCTTGCTCTCAAAAGTAACCTGCAGTGATGAGCCGCCTAAGTCAAGTGCACCAAATGTTCCCTTTTTAGGTTTTGCTCCCAATATACCAGTATGATAATTCATAGCTATCCATCCAAAATAAGCTTCCTCCATGCCCGTGATAGTTTTGACCCATTCCCTCTTGCATAAAAAAGGAGAACTTTTCAGAATGGACCAAGCATTGTTAAGAAGCCATTCCGAGTCTGAATTTGGCAGCCTGCGGACCCCAGCCGTAGCATGAAGATAGAGATAAGTAGTTTTATGTGCATGCCTAGGGATTTGCTTTGCTGCCCATTTTATTAGTGGCTTGATTGCTCTTTTCAAGCCAGACGTGTTGTGCACCAACTTGTCAAATCCGGGTTCTGTCTCCATTCTGTTATAAGCCCGTCCACTCTGTAATCTTGAGTTTCTTTGGAAACTCTCTGGAAGTGATCTCAATACAATAGGGAGATCGTTATCTTTTACATAGTTAGGGGATGCTTGATATACATAAACACGAGTCCCAGTGCTGCCACAATCAAGCACAACATAATACTTTGAGTCTCTACTGAATAAGTTAAAATGGAAAAACATCACATATAGGAGAAACGCAACCAATAGCAAGCACAGGAGAACAAAGATAACTCGCGTCCATTTTGTTCGTGCAGAAGTGACTGTCGGTGTTCCCTTCACCTTGGAGAAGCTTGTACCCAAATTTTCTCTCTTGAAAAGATTCAGCCGTTTTAAATTAGTTGAATCCCTCTCTATTTCAGGGTTAGGACCACCATCTTCCAGATCAAGGCGCCGGTATGCAGAAAGATCTTGAAGGGAGGAGGAAAGTCTCAACTTGTTCTTCTGATCTAAGCTGGAAACATTAAGTGAACCTGGAAGAGGTGGTAATCCCGATGATGGATATGGACTGTTAGATGTCTTTGGGGTCGAGAAACGAGCCACTGCAGCAGAAACAATTTCTGTAACTTTGTTAAGCAGCATCCTTGCAGAGATTACAAGTTCTACGCAAAGTTACCCTTCACACCAGAGTTTTCTAGTCCATTCTTCCATTTGTACATGAAAAGCTCATTGACTATCATTATACAGTAGATAAGTCTTGTAAGCATAGCAAATGATACACTAATTGCACCTGTAAAGGAGAAGTACCCTGCAGGGATTATCCCAAAAGGAACAAGCAAATATTAAAAACAAATCAAAATCATTTGAACATGGTGTAATAGTAAGGAGAACTAAAGAGGAGCTAAAACCATAGATATCCAGAGGTCACTCTTCGGTCTAGCTAGAACATGCTACAGTATGACTTTAGTAATTACGTTAGTATGTACCCAATGAAGTTCATCATACGTGATGCAACTCAACTAAAGATGAGATGAGACAAAAAGATCCATCATCATAAAAGTACATGCTTAGTTTATAGTTAATGCACTAAGTCACTAACACAGAATGTTCTTATGGATATTCCAGAAGTTCAAATATCAGTCATATTTATGGTCTATGGATGTCACTGGCTTAACTCTACCTATATGACCTTTGCATAGCCAGCCTCATGTCCAATTAAAAGGGGAAGGGTGATGGTTAATTGATAACTAATGTATCAACAGCCATGATATCATGAATCTTCCAATTTTTTTGTTGTTTTATATAATAGTGCGGAATAGATATAAGAGGAGGATTTATATACCCACCCCAACTAGTATGGGACTAAGACTTGGTCAACTGAAATATCTCCACCTTCATTCATCCTAGAGTTTTACTCTAGAATATAAAATATTTTACGTATACGGAGTTATAAGATAATAAGCATGCCACTACTGATGGATCAAATGAATTGAACATACAATACCACTCATCACGTCAGTCGCAGGCTTCTTATAGCATACACAAGTTAATATTTACATCATTATTCAAATTCGCTCACTGAGACCCCAACCCCCACCCACCCCCTAATCCAAATGTAATTCACATTCTTTTCACCAATTTACCGAGGCTAAACTTACAAGAGTTTTCAACACATCCAACAATCAACGGTAGCAGTAAAAAGTTACTCAAAAAGAAAGGAAATCAATTAGCACATTCAATTTTCAGTGTGAATTCGGATACTGATCTCTTAATCTGTTCGAAATAAAATTTATACATATATATACTTCCTGAAAATAGGATAATCACAATTTTTTGTAGTTAAAATGCCATTATTCTTTAGGACACAATGAAGTGTGAAAAAAAAATATCAGCACTAGAAACTATATCTTCTGTAACAATGAACAACTGAAAATTCAATCAGCACATTCAATTTTCAGTGTAATCCAGATACTGATTCTTTCTTAATCTGTTCAGAAAAAAAATTATACACGTATGCATATGATAGTAGAATAATCACATTTTGTAGTGAAAATGACATTAACTATTTTAGGCTAATGAAGTTACAAGAAAATCAGTATTAGATAAACTGTAAATACAATCAGCACATTCAATTTTCAGTGTATATCCGGTACTGATTCCTTCTTAATCTGTTCAAAACAAAATTCATACAATTATACACTGCATGAGAGTAGGATAATCACAGTTTTTTGTAGTTAAAATGCCATTATCAAGTTATCCAGTATTCAATAACTAGATCTTCCGTAACAATGGACAACTGAAAATTCAATCAGTATGAATCCGAATATTAGTTTCTTATACATTAATATACTACATAAAAGTACAGTACCTTATGTAAAAAAAAAAATACTACATAAAAGTAGGACAATCACAATTTTTTTGTAGTTAATATGCAATTATTATTATTCTTTTAGGCGAACGGAGTACTGAAATCCAGCATTGGATAAACTGAAAACTCAATCAGCACATTCATTTTTCAGTGTAAATCCAGATACTGATTCCTGAATCTCTTCAAAACAAAATTTATACAATTATACACTACATGACAGTAGAATAAACACAGTTTTTTTTAAAGTTAAAATGCCACTATTTTTATAGGCAAACGGAGTTACTAAAAAATCAGCATTAGATAAACTGAAATTCAATCAACACATTCAATTTTCAGTGTAAATCCAGATACTGATTCCTTAATCTGTTCGAATTTATTTTTTTATACAATTATACACTACATGAGAGTAGAATAACCACAGATTTTTGTAGTTAAAATGCCATTATTTTATTTTTTTAGGCAAACGGAGTTACTAAAAAATCAGCATTAGATAAACTGAAAATTCAATCAGCACATTCAATTTTCAGTGTAAAACCGGATACTAATTCCTTCTTAATCTGTTCGAAACAAAATCATACAATTATACACTACATGAGAGTAGATCAATCACAGTTTTTTTCCGTTGTTAAAATGACATAAACTCTTTAGTCGAACGGTGTTACAAAAAATCAGCATTCAATAACTAGATCTTCAACCAAAATCACTAAATCATAGTAATAAGCAATCGCGAAAGTTACAAATCCTTAAATCAAATCAAACCAGTAGATAAATTCACAAAAATGCATATGAAAATCAGTAAAAATAACTCACGGATCGGTGAAGAAGAAGAAAAACGTCGGTGCAGTAGAACGGAGTGTGAATCGTTTTGCTGTGGCCTTCAGTTACGCCGAGATCGTGAAGAAGAAGTGAAAATGAAGCAGATCTAAATGGAGATTAGAGAAGAATTTAGCAACAAACTGAGTCTTCCGCGTTTGAACGACTCCACCATCCTCTTCTTACTTCTTACCTTTCTCTCTCTATTTCTCTCTCTACTGAAAGGGTCGTAAGTTTCACTAAGCACTACACCAAAAGTTCAAATACAATTTCAGTTTATTATATTTTTCATTTTTCATATGTAAAATTAAAAATATATATATGAAAATCAAGCATTTGGCCATAAAATTTTAAAAGTTATTATATTGGATAGTATGTTTTAGGTAAATTAATTAAATTGGTTGATTTTTTCAGTTATTAGATTAGAAAAAATATATTCAATTTTTAATATTCTTCCAAAAATGATAATCAAATTCCCAACTTTTAAAATTTCAAATAAAATGAATAATATTAAATTTTCGTGGTCAAATATGAAACACCTTCTTTGTTTCACAAAAAAATTACTTTTATCCCGTCTAATTTTTTTTATGAAAATTGATCTCTTTCTTATTATAATAAGAAAAAATGTTTCATTCTTTTTATTCATCATAATAAAATTTTGATTCGAATGTATTTTTAAAAACCATCACGAAATGTCAATATCGATGGGTAATTTGAATTTATTTTCTACGAGAAATTTAAACATATAGATTTACATATTTCGAAATAAAGTCTTTTAATAATAAAGGACTAATATAATTCATATGAAACAATTCGTATAAATTAACAAAAAAAATGAAATTCAGTAATTTTAAATAGTATGAAGACAAAATTGAGCATTTCCTTTGTGTTAGTTAAGAAAAAATAATTAAAATAGTATGTGTTTGTTAGTTCACATCAATTGATTTTGTTTTTAGTTATTCCTGACTTACCTTTAATATCACAAATTCAAGATGAATCGATAATTAGTCATTGCTTCAAATTTGAAGACATCAATTATCTCATCTTTCTCAAATTCTCTAGTAAGAGTGAAGTAATCGGAAAAAATTCTCTCTCACAATCAATCCAAGAGTGTTTCCTAATTCTCCCTAATATTAACTATATAATTTGAATCTCGAAAAATAAATATCAAGAGACAATTTGAGTCTACAAAATGTCGTCGTTTCCGAATTAGGCAAAAATCCATTACTTTTTTTTTTTTTTTTTTACAGATAAGTCATGCGTTTTGAATTTGGCAGTTAGCAGTTTTGTCAGTTGTCTATTTGGCCACTAGGCACTAATCCATTGCTTTATGACGTTAATTGTCAGTGTTTTGCCAAAATTAAGGGAAATAATTCCAAATTAGTGTAGTTATCATTTTATATTTTTTAATGTTGCTATTAAGTACTCCTACTATTTAATATTTGGAAAAATCTTTTTGACCAGAAAATTTGGCCAAAATTATATTTTATCTATGTTATTTTACCTTTTTAAATATTTTTACCCTTTTAATTTTAATACCTTTTAACTAAAAAAAATGAAAAAAAACATCAATTTATTTTATTTTTAAAAAAAAATAATTAAATTTTCTGGCCAAATAATATTTAAAACATTTTTCAGGATTCGTTTGGTTTGAATTCAAGTTATGATGAGATAAGTTATGATGAAATTAGTTATGATGGGATAAGTTATACTAAGATTATTTTTTATTGAGTGTTTGATTTGTTGTATTGAAAATAATAAATCTTAAGAACAATATATATGTTTACAAAAATATCCTTCATGAATATGAAAAGTAATGTATAAAAAGTGTTTAAAGGGATATTTTTGTCATTTAGTCATTTTATGTCGGGATTACTATACCACCCAAGGGAAGGGACTCGGTACTAATTATTAATCTCCGAATAAGTTATTCCGGACTTGCCAACCAAACAACAAATTAAGTAACACTATAATTTAATCCCATGACTATTTGAAGTTATCCTTCACACCAAAGTATTAAATTTAATATATTCAAATAGTAATATAGCAATGTTACTCCTATTATTTATTATTTCTTAAGGTGTGTACTCAGTGGCGGATCTAGGATTAATATAGTAATGTTACTCGCGGATCTAGGATTCTAAGGTTGTCGGTACTTTGAAAGTGACGGAATAAAAAATGTAAAAAAAAAACATATTAAATTCGAACCCAGGGTCAACAACACCAAAAGAGCCTTAAGCACCCACCAAGAGCTAATGGACCTGTTAGATCATTTATTCATTAGGTGCTTTATATACTCACAAGTACCTCTTAATTTCTACTTAGATATATATATTTTGAGACGAGATTAATGGGTGCTAGAGCACCCGATGAACTCTATGTGGGTCCGTCCCTGTGTGTACCAAATCAATAGTGGACAGTTACAGTTGAACAGAAAGAGTAACACTTTGTTTGAATTGCGCATTGTAGGATCCGTTCAAAAATAGTAAAATAAAATAGTTTCACCACGACATCACAATCGATGTTAGTCTCTTAGCTTTATTTTACTGGATCGATCCTTCCCAGTAAAATGCGGCATGTTCGAATTCTGATCGCTTTTACGCGAGAAAGGACTTTGGTAAAATTGGTAAGAACATTATATTGTTTTGCCCTTTTCGTGATGTGCGTGCTTAGCTTGTGGTAGCAATAATCGATGAGCTCCACTTTTCTCAAAAGTGAATTTTCCATTTGTCAAATTAAAAAGAAGTGGAACACATTGAAATACTTTTCAATCTTTGTTGTTGGTGATGTTATAATTGGACCGACACTCCAAGACACTGTTTATTTTCTTAAAAAGATATAATTAAATTTAGATTTGTACATAATGTTTATTTTCGAGAATCGATGCTCTTAACACAATTTTTTTCGTTCCCAAGAGCTTGAACCCAAGACTTTTACAAAAAGGTGGAGAAATCTCAACTATTCCATTATAATTCATATTGTTGTTCTCTTTCTCTCTAACACCTATCCGGTTGTTACTCAGTGTGTTTGTATTGTTAGTTTAAATACAATATTTGTTTTGATTGTTACATTAATTTTATAGTATCGTATCGTTTCGTTTAAATCCATCGTTGGGTAACAACGAAAAGTTCCATTTTGTGTAACGACCGATTTAGTGTGATCATGTCGTTACCTTATTATTTTATCTTTACTTATTATTTAATAATCTTATTGTATACAACTTTACCTTACCTTCTTATAGTAATTCTACCTCCGTACTCTACTTTTCTTTTATCAGTCAAATTTTTTGTGTGTGATATTATATAACGATATAGAACGTACGATCTATAACATAATATGATATAATAAAATATATTATGAAATAATACGTAATAACCATCCAAACATAATTTAGTTTTGTCTACTCCAGTCCTTGACCGGGTAATTGACTTTGTCCGATTGCTCTCTTCGAATTTATATAGCTATGAATTATGATCATTAAATTTTAAAAAAATTTAAATTCATAAAATAATTTAGACTACATCAACTTCAAGATAATAGTTCAAAATAATGTGGCCATTCAAGTCAAATAAATGAAATAATATAATGTTATGTATGTAGATGACATGTTTTAGCTAATGAAAATTGGAGCTTGTCATCAGAGAAATATGATTAATTAGTCAATTTAAATCGACTAATCAAATCACATATTCTTCTGTAAAAATATAAATATGGTCCTTGTAAGTTGTAACTCGTAAAATGATTGAAATTAAGAACAAGAACCAAGAAAGAGCTTGTGGATATATAAAAACCAAATATTTCTACAAATTCAAGCAATCAAGTTTTAAGTGTGAAAACGAAAGAAAATCAACCAAAGTGTTCAAGATCAAATTACTTATCGTAAACTCTATATTCATTATTTGTGGCAATTATTCAAGTGTTCCTGAGAAATAATTCAAATTTAAGTTCATAATGGAGATTCAAAATCAAGCTACTCGTACTTTTGAATCTAAATCGAATTCAAGTTCAACTTATAAAGTTTATATTATTATTGAAAAAATTAAGTATTATTATAAAGATTGGGACATTCATTATACTTTGAATCAAATATATTATTACATTTGTCGCTCAATTTTCATGTCTTGATGGAGTACTATTTTTTTCGACTTGAAATTTGTTGTTTATAATGACACCCTTTATTTTTAATCAATCCTCTAAAAATATCATATTTATATAAAATATTCAAAAACAATTAATTTCAAAATAATCATTCTATTCATAAGATGATTGACATCTATAAGACTACTAGACATCGGAGCCCGTGCTAGCACGGGCCCAATATGTATCATTTTTTGTTTCAATTTATGTGACAAAGACAAAATTAAAGAGTTAATCAAACTTTAATATTAATTTAAAATAGTTTAAATTTTTAAATATTGTTAACTATGGTAAAAAAAAATTGATGTCTTTTATAATAAAATTTCGAGATTCAACAATTTTTTTGTCTTTAAAATATTCTATTGTTAATTACTGTAAATTATTGTACTTTCTAAGTAATTTTCAAATAATATATATTATTTCATTTGTCCAATTTATGTGTCACCGATAAAATTTGAAGAGTTAATCAGATCTTTTACATATTTTTATATCTTTTGAATATTTAAGTAAATAATTATTGTGATTTATAATATTTTATACAATTATTTTTAAAAAAATAAACAACAAACAAAACGAATTCATCATAGGAAAATTACCAAAGCATCCTTCAATACATCAATAATGGGTCCCACTTTTTGTTTAAAAAAATATGCATATTGGGAGGATATTTTTGTCCTAAGTGGAAATAGAATAAGTATAAAGCATTAAAGTCTTTTAAAATTTTAAATTGTTAATTCTTATTGTATGATTTGTAATACTTTTTCGTGATTTTCAAATAATAGAGGTCATTTCTTCTTTCTCAATTTTTGTAGTACTAAAAAATTTTTGAGATTCAATCAATTTTTTTTGTCTTTGAAATATTTCTAGCTGTTAATTACTGTAATTTATAGTACTTTCTAAGAAATTTTCAAATAATATATATTATTTCATTTGTCCCAATTTATGTGTCACCGGTAAAATTTGAAGAGTCAATCAGATCTTTTATATATTTTTATAACTTTTGAATATTTAAGTAAATAATTATTGTGATTTATAATATTTTATACAATTATTTAAAAAAAATTAAACAACAAACAAAACGAATTCATCATAGGAAAATTACCAAAGCATCCTTCAATACATCAATAATGGGTCCCACTTTTTGTTTAAAAAAATATGCATATTGGGAGGATATTTTTGTCCAAAGTGGAAATATTGTGTAAAAAATGTGTATTTATTGTGATTTTGAATGTTTTATGGGGTAATAGGACGCACACAAAGTTAAGGTGTCTTTTTGAAAATCTAGGACAACTTCAAGTATCACTTAATGTTTTTTACTCCTTTTGGTTGAAAGCTAACAAGATAGTTATAATGTAACTGAATAGATATAAAAATCTTTTTAAATGAAGTACTCCTTTTGGTTGAAAGCTAACAAGATAGTTACAATGTAACTAAATACTATAAAAATCTTTGCATTGTAGCTTATTATATATAGATATCTCTGCATTCTCTTTGCATTCTAGCTTATTATATATAGAATAACCTACTTTTGACCATTTTCACTTTTTTTCTTTTTTCGAATTCTTTGTTATGCATTTTCTTGAGCTGGAGGTCTATTGGAGACAACCTATGTACCTTCCAAGATAGGAGTAAGGTCTGTGCGTACGCATTACCTTTTTCCAGCCCCACATGTGAAATTTTACACTAGATATATTATTATTGTAGCTTGTTTTAGACCACACATTTCAAAAATTTGCTCCTTTTCTAAATTTCGTATCCAATAAATATAATCACATAAATTGAAACAGAAAAAAATACAATATTTTTTTACTTTAGAATACACCATTATTCTTGTCCATGAAATTTCCTTCCTTCTAAGTTCAATCAATCCCCCTAAAAGACTTTTCTCCTTCAATGCCATTGGTAAACTTATTTACAACTTCATTATTGTGGAAACTTATGCAGAGCATAAAAATAATAAAGTTTAAAAAAACATTCTCTTGCCAGTTGAATCTTTATTAACTAACATGTATTAGTTAAATTTAATAATTAGCCCGTCTAGCTCAGTTGGTAGAGCGCAAGGCTCTTAACCTTGTGGTCGTGGGTTCGAGCCCCACGGTGGGCGCAATTTTTTCTTTTTTCCCCTTCACATAAGGTATTCAACGAAAATGATTGAACTTTCTAGTTTTTGGAAATTGATTTTTATCTTTTACATTGTTTTTTTTGTCCCGCTACTTGATGAGAATAACCTTGAATTATTGAACTTTCTAGTTTTTGAAAATTGATTTTTATCCTTCACATTGTTTTTTTTTTTGTCTCGCTACTTGATGAGAATAACCTTGAATTATAGTTGTGAGAGGACATGTTTTTTAAGACTACTTTATATTCTTAGTTTTAGAAATTATTTTTTATCCTTTGCATTGTATATTTCTTTCTCTCGATACTTAACAAGAATAACCGTGAATTACAGTGGTGAGAAGGTTAAATTTTTTTAAGACCACTTTATAGAATTGATGTATAACAATGAAGTCATAACGAGCTATTTGTAGATGGAGAATGATTGCACAAGCGTGACGTGTGTAATAGAAGGTTGTTCCTCTCGTGCATATGCGACACATCTTAGACGTGGGACATGTATCATGCTAACTCATCATGTGCAATGACAAGTGTCGTATGTGCTGACTGTCGTATTAATTCATCAGGCGTGGTGACAAAATCATGCATGCTTACATGTATGATATATCATGTTGATCAATTATACTTGTGTAATACGTATTACGTTTCTCAGCCAATTTTGTTGTACATTTATGTATAGACACTTCCTAATTATGAAAATAGCCACTTAAATCTCCATATTCCATCAAAGCGTAAAGTTACTTAATTATACTAGGAGTTAACTAACTTTCGAGACAACAAAAAAGAAATTAAGGAAAAAACAAAATTAATTTTCTTATTTGTAAAAGATAATTTAATAACTTCCTAACATAAAAAAAAAATTAAAAATGAAAAAAATAACTATTTATGAAATTAGTCGTCGGCAAGATTGGATTTAGTCAAGAGTGTTGCAGTGGCCAACCATGCTCCATACCTATTGAGCCAGTCCACCTAAATCATTATTTCTCACACAAGTGGGAGGTTGTAAAAAAAAAAGGGTAAAAAAGTCAAATTTATTTTTGAAATATGCGAAATGGAACAAATTTATTCCGTGGTTAATAATTGGAGTCAAATATACCTTTAACGTTATTAAATGGGGTTAAATTTGCCTTTATTTTCAAAAGGCAGAAGATTGATATTTGTAATGTTGTATATTCAGCAATTAAGATTTATCGTTTTAAACGAAAGTAAACTAAGCCTTTCACGTAATTATCATCGATGTATATTAGTTGAACTCATTTTGAAATAATAATAGTAATACAATACAATAGGTAAAAAAATTTCAAATAAGATGTAAACATGAGAGTACATGTTAGTTGTTACACACAAATGGTAACATTCAAAGTTCCCTTATTCCAGCCACCACAGATTCTCTTGTCAGCTGATAAATTCTTCCCATGGCCCATGGGCTCCATCCCTCTTTGTCTTTTTCCCTTTTTTTTTTCAACAACATATTTAATAAAATTCTACCAGTCGAGTTTGATGAGTGTACATAAATTTTATCATTATCTTATAGAATAGAGAGGTTGTTTTCGAAAAATGAATCAAGTATCTCAAATCTAAATACAAAAAAGAATAAAACAATGTAGAATAGTTGTTCGAAATTGATAATTCGAATCGAACAATAGTTATTGATTTATCGATAATACGTTATTGGTTTAATGATTTCAATAACATTTTTTAAAAATTATTATTGGGTTATCAATTCTTTACAAATTGAGATTTTTTCTTAATGTGTTAACTGATAACTCGATAGTAAATAAAATAATTATATTTATATCATTTTGTATATGAAGTCATTGACTTAAGGTTTAGTTTCATACTTTTATTTCAGGGAGTCTCAAACTTTTGATTACTCTACAATGTGATTGTAAGTCTACAAATAGATAACCAATAATCAAATCGATAAACTTCAAAATCGAGCTGAATCGGAAAAATATAGCAACTAACACGATAACACAAAGAATCATAAGCCTACAAGTTCACACCTTTTTTTTTTAAACTATAATTCAAAAACATTAGTAATGGAGTAGTACTATTTTTTTAAATCAATTTTTTGACTGATAGATACTTCTTTCACCTCTGTTTTCTCGACAGATCTCACTACAAAAATCTCCATTATTGTTCTCTGATCTCTCCCAAGAACCCAGAAAAATGGCCATATCATCAATGAAAAACCTCTTCAAAGAACGCAAAATCCCATTTTTGTTCTCCTTTTTCCTTTTACTAATCTTCGTCACTTTCATCCTCATATCAAACTCACAAAAATCCCCTGTTTTCATAGCCACCGACATTTCTCAGCACCATTCTGAGACACCCATTTCTTCAAATCCGATAATTTCACAAACCCAATTGAATCCAATCACTAAGGATTCAAACCCATCTGAGGATTTTGGATTGAACGATACGAAAAACGATGAATTGGGTGTGGAGAATTTTGATTGGAAGCTGTGTAAAGGTGCAGTTGCAGTTGATTATATACCTTGTCTTGATAATTCGGAGGCTATAAAAGCGCTGAAATCGAGGAGGCATATGGAGCATAGAGAGAGGCATTGTCCTGACCCAAGTCCTAGGTGTTTAATTCCACTGCCTGATGGGTATAAACTGCCAGTTCCATGGCCTAAGAGTAGGGACATGGTGAGATTGATAGGTTTTTTTGGTGGTAAGATTTGTTTTCTAATTTTGTTTTAACTGTGGCATGGTATACTGTTTTTATTTCCTTTTTGATAGAGTTACTCGGTATTTGTGCTTGTGGGAGGTAACAGGTAGCGTCGTGGCATTAGTGAGCTGCGCACAAGCTGGCCTGGACACCACTGTTATAAGAAAAAGCAATTGTTAGTTCAGTAATGCCAAAAGGCAACCTATTACCTGTTACCTCCGTGCAAGCTGGCTTGGACACCAGTGTTATAAGAAAAAGCAATTGTTAGTTCAGTGGGAGCTGGATCTTATAGTGGTTATAGCTGTTAGTTCAGGTATAGTACGGGTTGTATATAGAGATGTGAGAAGTTTAGCTTTCGCTAAGGACTGACTGTCCTGTTACTAGTGCTTTAATTTTGGTGGTGATACCCGAGAGTAGGGGAGAACCTAGGATTTCAAGAAGATGGGTGCAATATCATGATAGGCGGATCCACAATTTAAATTTGATGGGTTCAACCATTACGTTCTTACTGTTGAACCTATTACACTTATGAAATTATAGGTTTATTTTTTAAAAAAAAGACATTTTTTAGTGATTTTTCACATATATATGTATATTCCATGTTGAAATGTTGGCTTTAGTTGAACCGTTGTCTATATGCTACATCCTCCGCTGCTACTAGATTTAATATAAACATTTAATTTAATTATATAAAGTTTTATGATTACAAAAGGAGAACAGATATTTCAATATGTTTGATTTGGATTTGAAAGAATAAGCCAAGTATAAAGATGAGAAATAGAAGAAAATACGTACTTAAAACACAAGATAAACCCGAATTGAACCTTCAAACTCAATCGTACAGGTCCACTCAACAACCATTTCACCATATGACACTTTAAGGTTTAAGCTTAGGCTTGCACATCTATATTTAAGTAGTATGGAATATGGATGCATGTGAAACCACACCCCTCCCCTGGATACCTCCCTGCACTAGTGCTCTTGTTAGTGTTAGCACTCTGATTGTCAAAAGCATTATTTTACTTCTAGGCAGCTGTTGCTGTATTAGTCTTTCCTTACCTGCACATTTATAGAGAAAAAGATTGGACATTCATGGCTGCATAAATTGTTCTGCATCCATTTAGTGGATGGATAACATGGTCCGTGAATGGATCATCAGTTGCAGTTATTTTTAATCGTCCAAAAAGCAATATTTTTCCCTATTTTTTCTCTTGTGAAATGAGACTATCAGAAAGGCATGAACATGGCTGGGACCATTTTATCAACTATTCAGAGTGCTCACAGGTACCATAGTGTTTTAGAACAACCATTCTACTATTCATTGGGTGACAGCGATTATAAATTTGTGCAATATCTGATGGGCAAATATAGTTTGCCAGTAAAATCTTTGGTAGTGAAGCGCCTTATTGGCTTCAAATGTACTCTCATGGCTTATTGTAACCTACAAGTTTCCCGTCATTTCACTTTGACTTCTGGGCATTATAGGTTCAAATACTTATCGATTTACATGTTGCAATTCTCTGATGAATTTGATGTGGAGTTTATCCAAAAAGCATCATGTTCAATTTACTCATATATTTTGCTCGACTTGTCAAAATATACCTTTGCAGTAACTGATTCTTTGTTTATTTTAACTTTGGATAGATATGGTATAACAGCGTTCCTCATCCTAAGCTTGTCGAATATAAGAAGGACCAGAATTGGGTGGTCAAATCTGGTGATTATCTTGTTTTTCCTGGTGGTGGAACACAGTTCAAGGATGGAGTGACTAACTATATCGAGTCAATTGAAAAGGTAGTGTCTCTACTTTACATTCATGTTGTCCTTAATCACATCAAGCTACATTATTTTATTATACAATATATGTTTGGACTGCTGTTAAACTTTGTTGGATTTCATACTTTTCCAAGTTCGTTGCTTTTGTCAATTGAATAAAATTGTAATTCTGGCCATACATTTGTGAAATGCTACTGTTTGGATGCCGTGACCACTTTTGATGCATAACGTTTTTTTTTTGTCTCTATAAATTGTTCTGTGACCATTTCAAAGGGATAGATTATCAGTATAAATCCATTTTCTAGTGACGAAGTTAGGACTGGTCAACTTTGATGAACATCATATTGCATGTCATGAGTTTTTCATATGAACCTTTACACATGACTCAAAGAAGCTTCAAACTCCTTGCTCCTTCGACCAGTTGTACTGTAAAATAAAATGCAGGTGAATCCTTGATATGATAATTTAGATTATAATTGATACTTCTCTGTGATTTTCAAGTAACCATTCTATAAGAAAAAAGTTACTTTTATGTAATCAAAAGCCAAAGGCTTTTAGATAGAAGCCAAGGGTTATACATGTTCATACACAGTTATTCCATACTAGGCCAATGGGCATAGAATTTCTCAAGATATCTGATAGAGAAATTTGTAGCATTAATTATTACATAAAGAAAGTGATACGACCCATAATCAATTTAAATGCGTATTCTCCAAGTTATCTGATCATGTTGAATTTGTTTTATAAGATATTCGTACACGGCTACACGCACTAACACCTTATTATTTTCATTTTCATTCACGTTTTTTTATGTTGCCTGCTTAGGGATTAGTGGCTAAGAAAAGAGTAATTTGAAATTGAAATTCTTTGAGGTGAGGTCTTGGGCTTCTTAAGTGTGCAGCAAGTATACTGGAAGAAGCAGTAGTACTATTTCGTTAATTTCCATTGTTCTTTAACATTGTCCTTTCTTTTCTTCTTTCAATTGCTTTCGTAGGGGAGAGGTTATTTCGTCATCTTTCATTTGTTCTGCAGTCATTATGTTGGGAATTTGGGATGATCCCTGGAGCCCTACTGGTACTGATTGTATTTTTAAGCTGAGATGTTTCTTACTTTTTCATTCAGACTTTTCCAGAAATTGACTGGGGAAAGCATATAAGGGTCATTTTAGATGTTGGCTGCGGTGTTGCTAGCTTTGGTGGGTATTTGCTGGATAAAAATGTCATTACCGTGTCACTTGCACCAAAGGATGAACATGAGGCTCAGATACAGTTTGCACTCGAGCGTGGAATTCCTGCTACTCTCTCAGTCATTGGAACTCAAAAGCTGGCATTTCCAGATAATGCATATGATATGATTCATTGTGCAAGATGCAGGGTTCATTGGGATGGAGATGGTAGTTCACTATTTTCAAATTTCCAACATCATCATATATACTGTTTTAAACTCGGTAATTCAATCTGAAATTGCAGGAGGGAAACCATTGATGGAACTTAACAGGATACTTAGGCCTGGAGGGTTTTTCGTATGGTCAGCAACGCCCGTTTATCGAGATGACGAAAGAGATAAGAAAGTCTGGAAAGGTTTTTACTTGTGGATACTCAGTTCTCCGAATTGAAATTCTTATAAGTTTTTACTTAATGATCAGCTTCAATCTGAATGCTGATTAGGCATAGTACTGGAATTTTGTACCTTTGTTCTGTTTGCGATCACTGAATTTTATTCTACAAACTCTGTGAAGACCAAGAAAATACAGAGCTTAAAAGTGAAGCTTCTTGAAGTGAGTTATTCA
The DNA here is from genome assembly GCF_000226075.1 of Solanum tuberosum. Lineage (NCBI taxonomy): Eukaryota > Viridiplantae > Streptophyta > Magnoliopsida > Solanales > Solanaceae > Solanum > Solanum tuberosum. Next base: position 134,295 of record NW_006239128.1, read on the forward strand.
TTATCTCTAAGTGGCACTTTACTTTCTTTCCATTTGCAGCTATGGTTGCACTAACTGAAGCAATATGCTGGAAGGTGGTGAAGAAGACCTTTTTTGACTCAGCTGGTGTCGGGCTTGTTATATATCAAAAGCCGGTTTCTTCATCCTGCTATGAGAACCGCAGAGAAAATAATCCACCTCTATGTGACCAGAACAATAGATCAAATAGTTCATGGTATGCTCAATACACCTTGATGGTCTTTATCATTGTATCCTTGACTTCATCACATTGTCATCATTCCGCTCCAATCATCTCTTTTATATCATACGAGCAGGTATGCGTCTCTGGACAGCTGCCTTGTACCACTCCCCACGAGCAGCAGTGGCAATACATATGAGTGGCCTGCACCCTGGCCCCAGAGGCTCAACAATAAACCTGAACGCTTATCCCAAAAAACAGATAATGAAGATATTTTTGATGAGGACACAAAACACTGGGCAGCGTTGGTCTCAGATGTTTACCTTGGAGGCCTTTCTATTAATTGGTCAAGTGTGAGGAACGTGATGGACATGAATGCTGGTTATGGAGGGTAAGAGAGAAACTACAGTGGAGACGCGCATTGTCATTCAAACTTTATTTTCTCTGTTGACCTAACTTGGTGACTTTCCATGGTAATTACATTTACAGGTTTGCCTCGGCAATCATTGATCGACCCCTCTGGGTAATGAATGTCGTTCCCATCAGTGAGCCAGATACTCTCTCCATTATCTTTGACAGAGGGCTGATTGGTATATACCACGACTGGTGCGAGTCCTTCAATACCTATCCTCGGACATATGATCTTCTACATTCCAGCTTCCACTTCGGAAATTTAACTCAAAGGTTCAATACCTACTTTCTCAGATTAATTTGTTCATTGTGGTTTCTTACCTAGTATTCAGTACCCTTTTTGGGTTATTGACTAATCCAGATTCACGCCATGTATGGCGAATTAAAGGGTGGAACTGCTGCTTAACAGAACTTTTTTCATTCTTAGAGCCTAAACTTGAGACTTTTGGTTAAGAATGGAGGGATCCTATCCATCCCACCATAACCCTAGTCGAGTAGTCGTAGCTACTGTGGTTTCATTTGTATCCTATATTTTCTCACGAGACGAACTTTTTTGTCTGTCTGTTTTCGCAGATGCGACGTGGTGGAAGTAGTTGTGGAGATGGATAGAATAGTGAGACCAGGTGGATATGTTTTAGTTCAAGACACAATGCCAATGCTTAACAAGCTTAGCTCAATTCTTCAATCACTTCATTGGTCAGTAAATCTGCAGCAAGAACAGTTTCTTGTTGCTAAAAAAGGCTTTTGGCGTCCACATGACAAAGTCAGAAAGTGAAATTCACAGCCTCTTTTTCCTTGTATATTTATTTATATATATTACACTTATTTCTCTCTTTTATGCCTACAAAAGAAGAAAAAATGAACTTAGTTCTCCAATTGAAGCAAATTTTGTTCTTATGTATCACTAGAATTCATTCTTTTTTACAAGTGTTTGTTTGAAAATATGCACAAGTTGAGTTTGCATCCTCTATCTGTTTGAGTTGCTTTTATTTATTTTTTTCAAAAGAAGAAGTTAGTGTTTGTTTTTTGAGATATTCGAATTTAGTTTGTGCAAAACCTTTCAGAAACTCGATTTTCGCAGTTTATAGGGGTAAAATTTACAAATAGTCACTTTTCCACACTTGAAATTGTAAAATAACCATTGTCGTGAACACATTTGCCCTATTTTGTTCTGGTCTTTAAATTTTACTCCCGAAGACCTAATTTTTTTTGTATCATAATATCTCAAAAGGTATGTTTTGCTCTATTAAGATCAATCCATTGGAAAGCAAGCAATTTGATTAATTTATTTTTTCTTGTATCGACAAATTCTTCTCTATTTTATTAAACAAATCAGTCATACTCCTATATTTTTATAATAATAGAACTATACAAATAGACTAAATATTCAATTTGTCATCATGGACTTTTCATTTAAAAAAATTTAGTAAATTGACCAATCTAATCTACCATTTACTTTATTTGCCCCATTGTCGAAGTGTTACGCATGTATAAATATACTTAAGACTTTTCCTAAGGGTCCATGCATGCATCAAACATCATCATAGAAGTCGAAAGGTAATTTAAGTTTTATGTATTCATGTCGTAAAAAAATATTTACATAATCACGTCAGATAAATATACTTATATGTAACTTTATTTAATAAGTATATAGTGGTAACATATATTCATCTAATAACAATTAAATAACTTATCATAACATGTTTAATTACACTGATAACATTAATTTAGGCTTCTCGCGAATTAGTTGAATTCAAAGGAGAAAATGGGCGTTTGGCATAGTTCTTTGGCCGGTTATATTTATAGAAAACTTAAAGTTTTGTGCATTGACATTGATGTACAAAATAATTATTAATCAAGTAATTTGTTATTTTTCTTGATAAATATTAATTGATAATCTGATAAAAATAATAACTATCTACTATCACATGTTAAACTACACCAATAATGTAAATAACAATCTCTAACCATCCGGGGCGAATGGTGTGTTGTGATATTGAATTAATATGAATCCAGTAATTTTGATATGAAGTATTGATTTATACGTAATAATGCACTGAAATTTTAATAAATAGGTCTGAACACATAATTTTGAAAATACGAGTTTAAATCCTAAATTTGTCTCGGCGCTATCTAATTCCTATTCGTTATTAATAAACAGATAAGTCAACTCCTTCAACTATATTTATATCAATGTGATTATAAACTTGAGAAAATGGTCATCACGTTAATCAATCTAAGGATATATGGGCCTTCAACTCTAACAAACCCAATAGTGGCCTTCACGTTATTAATCAACAAAAAATGTCAAAATTCCATAGCAATAACAACTATATATACATAGGAATAATCATTTCAAATGTCATTAACATCATCAAGAAATTAATTTCACACAAGATATGGCTATTAAAATCCAAGTTATCGTATTCGTATCGTCACTCCTTCTAGCATTCGGGTATGGTCATGGCCCGGCCCAGCCCGTTGAGACGACTGTGGTGATTGAAGGCATGGTGTACTGTCAAAGTTGTGATACTTATGGATCATGGTCATTATTAGGGGCAAAGCCAATTGCATCTGCTAAAATTAGTGTCATATGCAAAAACTACCAGAAAAGAGTGAATTTTTACAAGGCATTTGAGACAAATGAATATGGTTATTTTTATGCAGAGTTGCAAGGTTATAAAATGGGACATTCTTATCTTGATCATCCACTTCAATCTTGTCATGTGAAATTGGTCAATTCTCCTCAAGAAAAATGCAATGTTTTTAGTAATATTAATTATGGAATCAATGGTGCACCACTAAGATTTGATGATAAAGTTATTGATAGAAGTGATTATAAAGCTGTAATTTATACTGCTGGTCCTTTGGCTTTTCGACCAACAGACTGCCCTCCAAAATAAGTTGGTGCCGTGGAATCAATCGTCATATATCACATTCTTTTCTTTTGGTTGTAGCCTTAACTCTGCAAATGCAGGATGCTTAATACAACAACTGTTCTAATTAAGTTTGTTATGGTTTTGATAACTTTTCAATGGTCCGATAATTTTTTACAAGAGTCTCTAGTGCTATAATTTTGTCCTGTATACCTAAAACCTCAACTGTATGATATTTGTTCTTATGACTTTTGTCCGATGTGCCAACCTTAGCTTTTTCCACATTCATTGAGAAGAACAATAAATACAAGGTATAATAATAAATCTCACATTCATTAAGAATTTAGTAATATTAAAGAACTACTACTTTAATGTTAAAGGTATATGTCACTCCCCGAGCCTACACCCTGGGTGGGACCAGCACTCGAAGACCATTGCTGGCCCCAAGCGAACCCTTGACCTGGCTTTCTTAACTCAGCGGAAACCTAACTCAACAGAATAACTCCATGCAATGAAAGGTCATAAAACAACCTAACTGATAAAATCTAGCCAAAGAGGCAACTCGTGTCTCAAAATAGAATATTTATATATATACATAGATGAGAGACTCAATACTAACTGACTGACTGTCTATGAAGCCTCTAAAATACTGAGATGGATGTTGGGACAGACCCCGCAACATCCTAATAAAGCAAAACTAGGAAAACGAAATAACAGAGTCCTCCGGAATGCAATGAGGCTCACCACTGACTCTGGAGTGCTCAACTGGATCAACGGCGTGCTGGATGCTGATCCTGGGTACCTGCGTCTGCATCATAAAAATATAGCACGTTCCCTCTCAAAGTCTACTTGTGCAATGTATGAATGAAGTCCCATACCCCCATTCATACTAAGCAGAACCCTTTGAGGAACCATGCAATTTCTACTGTGGGAGTTTCTCTA
>NW_006239128.1:138732-149521 GCF_000226075.1 Solanum tuberosum
GTTAAGTCCCATGTTGGCTACATGGTTCTTATGGAGAGTTGAGTTAATATGAACTCGTGTCCCCAATTCGGTGCTCAAGACTACTCCCAAAATATACTTAGCTCATAGGCTTTAAAAACAAACTTCTTTCTTTAGTTTGAGATAATTACTCAAAACTTGACTTAAAATCTTTCTTGAAATCGTTGCTCCCTTGCTTGCTCAAATGTGAAAACATTTATAAACTTCTTTAGGAATACTTAGTTCCCTAATAACTTTTGAGAAATGAACTCAACTTTATACTCTTGGCTTAACTTGAAACTTGAGCCTTAAAACGAAATTAAAACGTTTAATAAAGACTCTTGAAAACTTTAAAAACTTCCTTCTTAACTTCTAGACTTGACTCTTAACTTCACTTGACTTGGATCCTAACTTTCCTTGAATTGGGTTATGGATTCAAGGTGCATGATCACATGTTTATGGATGAGTTTGTGATGTCTAGATGTACCTTAAAGTGTTGAAAACAACTATAAAACATAAGTACATTACCAAGGAACATGTATGAAGTGGGGAATGAATGGGAAGGATTGGTGTCCTTGGCGCTCTGAGAGGCGCGGGGCGCCAGCCCTCAGATTTCAGAGGGGCTGCTGGGGCGCTCTGCATGGCGCGCTGGTTGGCGCGACGCCCCACCCTTTTTTCCCGAAAAACGACTTTCTTCCTTAGTTTCTCCAACTCTAAACCCTCTCAACAACAAAGATTCTTTCCCCAAACACTCATAATCATTAAAACCCTCAACATACAATAGATTCAACTCGAAATCACACCCGGAAACCCGTACTAAACTAACAAGAAACTTCAACAACACACCCACAAGACTTCAACAACCACAACCCATCTTTTCTCGGAATTAAAACAAGTTTGGCGTGTGGGGGATCACATACCTTAATAGGGATCACCCCGACGAAATCCACGACGATCTCTACGAACCTTACTTCTTCTTCTCCTTCTCCTCTTCTTCTCCTCTTCTCTCTCAAAGCCCTAACCCTCACTTTTTGAAAGGGAAAGCTGATTTAAAATCAGTCTAGACCCTTAATATAACCAAAAGAAATGGTTAGGGAAAAGACCAAAATACCCTTAGAAATTCGGACAGAACTGCCCCTAAGCCAACAGCCCAACTTCCAGAGGGCATAATTCACTCATACAAACTCGGAATCGCGCAAACTTGGCGGCGTTGGAAAGATCATTCCAAGAGCTTTCCAAACATAACTGGAAATACTCCTAACTCATCCTGAGCTAGGAGTTATGACCATTTGAAGTTGACCAAAAACTCACATTTTTTTCCATACTTATCACTAAATTTCCAGATTTTGAATTCTTTCCAAAAATGACTATTTCCAATTTTTAAGCTTCTTCATAGTTATTTCAAATTGCAAGATGTCACAATATAGTTTAAAATAACTGTCAACTTTAATATACTTTAGTAGATATATAAGGTACTCCTATGATTTACTATAATACCTTTATTTATTAGGTCTATTTGAAGAATTTAACAGTACTAAAATAACTACTATTTCATTAATATTAAGGATATAACAGAAAACGATTGTCAACTTTAATCTCAGAGTTTGTTTTGGGGCAAAATTTTTTAACTTAAACAACAGCTAAAATACAAGGTTAGCTGAAAGTAACACAAAAATCTGGCTTGCCCTATATATCTTCTTAAGAAAAAGTTTTATTTCTTCTAGTCCAAGCAAAAAGCAAAGACGCAGTAGTCCTTTGTACTATCATTAACCCTAATAATTTAGAGCATACAGTTTCTCCTTCTAGATATATGTAACACTGACACTAACCCATAGTTATCAGAAGTAATTACTCAATTATGAAAATAATAACTGCTCACTCTTCGAAAAAATATCAGCTGCAAATTTACATTTTACAGAACTTCTGCAACTTGATCTGTTGTAATTAATACTGATTTTCATAGCATTTCATCGTTCAGGTGATAGAGGTAAGTTAATCAAAATGACCATATAACATCTTTATAGACGTAGTCAAATATATCTTTCATCTTTTTATACAATTAGTGAAGAGAAATAATACTCACTCAGTTTAGTCAGCCACTAAATTTCGTCACAGATCAAATAGAAAACAAGCACAATACTTTCATTTACAGCAACTGGTGATAACATACTAAAGAAAGCATTCAACATGATTTTATCCAAAAGCATACCTGGAAAAATTACAACAATTGAAAACTGGAAAAAATTAAACACCAACCCCAGAAAAACCAGTTAAAGCAATATAATGCATCTTTACATAGTTGTCTACAAAATATCCTCAACTTGGTGCCTAACTGCAAAAAATGCCTTTTCTAAAAGAATATTACAAGGAGATATCAACACACTATGACACACAACAGAAACAATTATTTCTCATAGTCTCCACTTGTGCCCTCCTCTTCAGCAACTAACTGCAAGGTACTGGAGAAAGAACAGAGGGGAAGACTAAATAAAATAAAATTTAAAAAGCCCGATTGTGTCCTTTCTTCATAATGCTTTGTTTACACCAGTGGGGTAACACCGTCAGATTAGTAGGAACCCATTGGTGGCATGCCAAATGGAGGCATTGGAGGCATTCCCATTCCACCCATATGAGGTGGTGGCGGCGGAGCAAAACCTCCACCCATACCAGCACCTCCCATACCTGGCATTGGCGGAGCAGGCAAAGCCAGAGGAAGCAGCTGAGCATACATATTCTGCAACCAAAAAAATGAACAAGATTAGCAAGACCGGGTCGAGAAGATAATTGCGTAAAACAGATGGTCAATTTGCCACAGCCATGCATGTGATGTGGTGCTTGTCATAACATTACCAAAACAATCTGCAACTTCTATTACCTCCAAGGCTAAAAATAAGGAAAATAGGCAAAATACATTCATCATAGACAAGTCAATAACTACCTGCTGCTTCATAACATCCTTCTCTTCATTCTCTTTGGCTTTTGCTTCTTTTTGAGCCTCAATCTTATCTTTTATCAGCTCATCTACCTTGCCAGTGTATTCACGGATAAACTGTGCCAGAGAGGACCCAAATTAGAATGTGGATGCAGATAGCACTGAACTACTAAAAAATCAAAAAGCCCAAGGCAGACAGCAAAATGACGAGGGGGAACAAAAGAGAAGGTAGAAGGTATTCATTAGAGAGGCATATCTAAAAAGTCATGAAAAGTTTCAAATACTTCCCCTCAAACATAATGAAATATATACAACAGGACTAGCACTATACAGAGGTTACTGAAAAAAATAAGTATGTTCTAATAACTGATAAAATCAATTATCATGTTTCAAAGATGCTGGGGCAGGTCAAGGGTTAGGATGTAGACTTGTCAAATAAGTGACTGATACTAGTCTCAAATTGGTGATCAGATTTACTTGCACAGAAGTCTACTATAAAGATATATACCACATGATGCCATGGACGCAATATAAGAGAATTCAATTTGTTGCGTGACACCCATCAAAATTTAAAAGGCATTATCAATACGTTTACCAGAGGAAAGGGCACAACAACTTAAAAGCAGATGACAAAATAGGCACATGCAAGACTGTATAAACAGACATGGAAGGAAAGGAGGTCAGAGGGTACCTGTAATAGATAAGGGAACGCGAAGTCAATCATATTATTCATCCATGCTAGCTCAAGGGCAACATCTGCGCGGATCAAATCATAACAAACAAATAGGCATGATGCAAAGCATTCTTTCTTTCCCTGCAAAAGCACACAAAAGAATTAGAAGATTGAATGCATTTTCCACCACAGTAAATATTTACAGATTAGATGAGCTTTAACCAAATGCAAAATTAATGCAATCAAAGTTACTCTACTCTTGGACTAGCAATATCATTTCCAAGAAAAATTTAATATGATCTACTTCCCAAGCAAAAAAAATCCCCTCGTTCTTTAGTTGCTGATGACAACTCTGCATATGCGATCCCCAGAAAGCATAGCCAGTACCAAGCCAGATAAACGAGGGTTGTGGTGATTTACAGCCAACAGAAAAATAGTCTAGTTGGATCCATATGTTCGAGATTAAATTGCTTCATTGATTACAAGTCTGAGAAATGTTAACTATAAAAGGTTCAAATAACAAATTACTAGGATCTCCAAGGTGCCAGAATATTTATCCCCACAACCACACCTAACCTTCATGATTTATAACAGTAATTATGTGCTCATGTGTTATCTTAGATGCAAATGCCCCAGAGTCTAGTTGAAACATTTGCATTCAGTAACTTCATGGTTTTTTTGGGAGGGATGATACCAACTAGTTGGGATAAAGCTTATAGCCCAGTTGAAACATTTGCATTAAGTCTAGTACTTGCTAAAGTTTTTTTTGTTTGTTTAAAGATTTTATGCCCTAGTGATAATAAGTATGAGACCAAGAGAACCTGAGAGTAAGAAAACCTGTAAGTTCTCTTGGAAGATTCAAAAGTATTGGAATCAAACAAGTCCAAATTGAGCAAAACGGATATTGATGAATCATTTAATTAGTCCAACTATTTTTAGATTATGACGTAGTTGATACTTGGTAGTGGTTGGGGGAAGAAATGGAGGATAGGTACGGCTGAATCTTGAATCCTAACCACAGATACCTGTTCAATGAAGTAAACAAGCAACTCCTCAGCAAGTTCACGATCCCCAGATTGTGAGGCTGTTTCCATTGCATCTTTGTAAAGATTATCTTTCTTTGATAGAGCAATGGATTGCTTCCACCGACCAGCCTTTTTATAAATAGAAGCAGCAACACGCCTCATCTCAAGGAGCTCATGTTTCTCTATCTGCTCAAACAGAAAAACAAGAAATGGAACTATTATCAGGCATATGATAACTACGAAGAAAGACAACTTAGTGCAACCAGCCATCACCTTCTGTGCAAGCCCAATCTGATCAAAGCTATCATGCAATTCAATTGATTCACGTAGTCTGTCATAGTCTTCCTCTTCAACATATATCTCGTTAAGGGCCTCATTCACAGCAGAAACATTGTTGCTTTGAACAGCAATCATATAAGGCTTCACTAGGCGAAGGTGACCCGCCTGGTATCATTCCCACAAAAAATGAAGGGTTAATACGAACATATACCAAAAAGTAAGCAAGAAAATCCTTGTAAGTAAAGGGTTTCAATGACAAGTGAGACCTTTCTCATTATATCCACTACACGTGTGTGGTCCACCCTGAGTGCTAGAACATTTAAAAGATCATTAATCAGATCAGGATGCTCTTGCAAATAGAAGTGGACGGCCTTGTAATAAAGTTCCACATTAGCAACTTTCACGACGATATCTTTGAACTGCATATGATCCCAAGCATCTGGAGAATGATTCATAACAGTAGTGGCAGCATTATCAAATTCATCATATTGGATATACAAATACGTGAGTTCCTTCCAGTGTTGCTGCTCATCACAGGCGCGAATAAGCTTCGGAATGTTGAGACGGGTGGAGAATAATTTTATGTGCTCCATGAGCTTCTCATGACGGTATCTGGCATATAGAACACCAAGTTCTGTGAAGATACCCATATGGGCGCGCTCCAACCCAAGCCCACTCTCCATAAGAGAGATCAATTCATTGAAACATCCTCTGTTTTGGTAAAATTCACTCACTTCCTCCAAATCATCGACCTGCAAAATCAAAAAAAGATACCACCTATCACCAGTAGTCCAGAAGATCTCCCGACATTTTCAATGAGCAAGTTCAAAAGAAATATTGGCAAGCACAATAGAAGAGAGAAGCAGAAGTTACCTGCACTATAATGTTAAGCCCACAAATTTGAGCTAAGCGGAACTCCTCAGCATCAACACAAGCAAAGCAGACTTCTTTCCATGTTTTTGCACTGTTTGCTTTACGTGCTGCATCAACAGCACCTTGGAATTGATTCAACTTTATAAGAGTGCTTGCCAACTTAGCCCAATTAGAAATAAAAGCAAATATGATCTTTGCAGCCTCATACAACGCTCCATCATACAAGCGATCGCCAACATTTGGTAGATTAGCAACATTTGGCATTAAAATGAATTCTTCAATTTCGCCCAATCGATCAATCTTAGCATAAGCATAAATGAGTTCACTGTCAACCTTGGGCTCCTTAGTCTTTTGCCTTACCATCAGCAAATACTTCACTAAGTCATGATAAACATCTGCATCTTCTGCAGCATGAATGACATCCAAGAATTGGGTAGCATCATCTGCCCGAATAAATGATTCAATAGCATCACTCACTAATCCCTCTCTGAGTTGAGCTTTGGCAACCTGGCTCCAAACAGCATCTTCTTCAACTCGGAATGCAAACTCCACAGCACGATTTATATCACGGATGCTGTCAAGCAGAACATTGACAGCCTGAACATTCAAGTTGAACTTCTTGAAGATTGCAAAAGCTTCTTCATAGAGCTGTGCTTCAACAGCAACCTCTCCAACCGCGGGACCATCAAAATTATCAAGCCTATTGATATAGTCCATAACTCTAGATGGATCAGCTTTAATGGCTGTCAAGATAAGCAAATTCTGCAGATTAAAGTTCCCACTAAATGCAGAGTTTTGGAGCACAATCTTTTCAAGAAGCTCAATCAGTTCATGAGGAAGATCAGCTGTCATGAACGCTTTAACAGCTGCAGAAACTTGTTCTGGGCTCTTGCTTTCAGGCAGAGCAGTGGAGACAACTTGATCTATGAGCTGCCTTCTAAACTCGTTCTCAGGGATAAGAACTTTATCCCAAAGATCACCATCCATCCTCTCAACGACATACCTATAAATATTATAATAGGGTTATTCATCTTCAGAAATCTTATAAGTGATAAACCAACACTTGGGAGACTAACAGAAAAAACAAACCTGGCTTGAAGTTTGAACAGAGAGTTCTTATTTGTTACATTAATAAGTTCATCATCACATTGCCCTCTTCTATAGGCCACAACAGCAAGGGTCGGATCACGCTTCTCACAATATTTACCCACAACACGAGAGTCATAATATGGGTTGGTCGTGAGGAAATGCTCTGGGTTATTATTGCTCTCTATGATGATCTTACCAAGAGCATTGTGTACATGCACATCTTGGCTTCCTTCACTGACAAGATGCTCCAAAAACTGTGTAAGCAGTCGCAGTCGGTTCCTGACAACCAATAGATAAGTTTAAGAGACAAATTAAACTGACAATCTTAAAGTAGTAGTAACAGAGATAGACAAAAACCTTTTTTCACATTCAGCCACAAGGGGCTCAACAGGAAGAAGAGAACGAACAGAAAGGATCAAGCCTTTAATGAAATCCTCTGGACACTCGTCATCTAAAAGCTGTCCCACAACTAAAGGAGCATTTCCTGGATTGACCTATTACATTAAGTATTAAAGCTTGTAAGTCACATGTTTGGAAACATTTCAACAAAGCAAGTACTAAAAAGAAGTTACCAACCTTTTGAACATAACCCTCAATATATCGTAGCATATTGTTAGTGTACAGATAGTGTGTGAGATCAGGAACAAAACCAAAGCGATCGCAAACATTGATCAGAGGTCGGGCATCAGGAAGTTTGGCTTCCATCAAGAAGTTCTTAGTCTTTTCAGGGTCGTAGAAGTTAGATTCTCTTGTCACGCGCTCAACCTCCTTGATTTGTCCAGTCCTGGCAGCTGCTTCAATATACTTAAAGTGGATATCAGGATCCTCACTGCACAAGGCCCAAAAAATCATTTATTGATGAACAAGTAAAATTAGCCCAGTCCAAAATGTCCTAGCACGAGTACACACCTCGAACTCAAATATGATCCCAAGAAGAAGTACAACCCATCGTACGACTTGAACTGCTCAAAAAGCTTAATGCAGGCATCAATACCCAACTGTTCACAGTATTCCTTTGCAACCTGATATTAATGCAAGCACAATCAAGTCTCTCGTTACATGTATTTCACAATTCACGAGAACCAATCAGATGCATCATTACAAGTATGTCACAATTCTCAAGAACCAATAATGCATCAGCTATGCCAATATCAAGCACCAAACTTTCCAGGAATAAGTAAATAGCTACCTGAACTATTATTTGAAGGTTGCCTTTGATATTGATCACCAGAAGGTCCTTCATGCATTCAAGCGCCCATTCACGTGAGACAGTCCCAAAGAACTCAACCAGAGCCTGAAACATACAACATAGATAAATACACGCCCGACAACCCTCAACAGTAAGTCAATACGACCACTGGAGTATACCGACCTGAGGCTCAATGGCATGTGTATTAACAATTACGCGCTTGATATCAGGTAGTTCACTGTAGTGCTGCAGAAACATACATAATTAACCAACATTGTGGTCATATCTTATGGGAAGTTAAGCTCAAAAATGCTGAAAACCAGTCAAACCTGCAAAGCCCGAATATAAAGACCAGCTTTTTCACAAAGTTGAGCAATTCGTGGTCGATCATAATGACTGAACATTCCATTGGCTAATATAGCATCAGCAACATTTGGGAAAGTCACAAGGTTGATTTCCAAGACCTGTATACAAGAAAGTTACAGCCAAAGCAAAATGTATAAGCAGATAGATGTCCCTTAATGAGAAGGGAACAGATACCTTAGTCTGCAGGTAACCATGCTCTGGAAGGTTAGGCTTCAGAACATCCAACAAAAATGCTGTTGCCTCACGGATCATGTTCCTCTGATGTCAAAACAGAAAGAATCATTATGAAATGGTAAATTGCACCTCAAAAAATTATTCAAAGGCTTCTGAACCACATCAGCCGTTTAGCATCATCAACAGTAACTAACCTGAAGAAATAGGTCGGTGATTGTATTGTAATCAACAGGACACCCTCCCTCCATTTGAGACATCATGAGCGCAAAATTAACAGCACCCTGCACATAAAGACAATTATTCGACTTCATCCTAAACTAAGCACCATGTCTTGATTATTTTTTTTGAGATGAAAAAACCCCGTCTAATTACTTTGCTTAAATTTAGTTTCAGGATAGAAGATGCAACTTTTCCAATGTAGGAATAATACTTCAGGAAAAAGAACCAAAAAAAGCTCTCAGACACAATAACCGAGGAATGGTCTAACTCAGTAGGACCCCCCTCTCCTACGTCCTCCGGTGATCCTTCTGATCACCGGATTTCACTTCCCTTTTCTTTTCTTTCCCGCTGTCCTTGCAGGCGAGCTCAAATGGAAGATAGTATTTACTTTGCAGTTGGATTCAAGTCCTACGACATCACAAGAACACCTGGTACGGCGGGAGCCTGGTACGACTGGACAGAAAGAAATAGAAAATCTATTACGAGAACGACTTTTAATGAGAAGTCAATGGAATGGATCGTGCAGATTTTACGGGAGGCATCATTGACAAAGGGGAATATGGTGAAGAGATGGAAGAAAAAAGATGGTTTCTCAGAAGTTTTTTGTTCGAGGAACTACAATAAATATGGGCGCTACATCAGTTTAATAAATGTAAAAGGCAGGAGAAGGGAAGTTATCATCATTCCTGAATTAAATTTTAACTCAGGGTGGTTGAGCATTGCGGAAAAGGTTGGAAGATTCATTAATAGTCGTAGAAAGTTAATGAATGGGGGCAATCACAGGCTGGTGAGCAGAGACATTCCATATGCTACAGTGCTAAGGAGCATTAAATGGGCTAATAAAGATTCAAAACTTGCTGAAAAAGAGAAGGCAGCTCTAAAAGGGGATAGAATCTTTATCAACGATGATCCAGAGGAGTACAGTGAAGTGCTAAAGAGAAGTTTGGTGGGTGCATTTGAACCTAGAGCCGGAGAAACAGTGACCCTGTCAGAAATCAAGGGATGGGCTAATCGACTGTGGAAACAAACACACAGCTTGAACATCTATGAAATGGGGAATGGACTCTTTCTATTTGAGTTTGCACTTAGGGTCCCAGCAGAGCAAGTGATTGAAGGAGATTGGGAGTGGATGAATAATCCAGTTATCCTCCAATGGTGGAATCCAACAATAGGTACGAGATGCGGAAGGAGTAAAGAAAATTCAACTTGGGTAAAAATTGTAGGGTTGCCTTTGCATTTTTGGGATCAGAAAATTTTCAAGGTCATCGGAGATTTCTGCGGGGGGTGGGTAGAGACGGAAGAGGAATACTTCATGAGTGATATAGCATTAAATATGAAACTCTCCCCTTGATCAAAGGAAAGCAAGAAATACCTATCGGGCTGAATTTGACATAGAAACTATGAGTTAATCCCGTTAAACTGGCTGAATGAATGTAGCACCCCGAAATTTTTCCAAATTTAAAAAAATTTGGCAGCCTAACGGAAGCTATTTGTTATCACTCCTTAGTCATCCAATAGTTACAGCAGTAGTTATTTCTTTTTAGTAGTAGTTATTTTCCTGTAATAATGCAATTTAATGTTAGGAAGTCATGTCTTAGTTTCTAGGGGTAGTTATCTTAAAAGTGTTGTATTTAAACTATCTGTTTTTCCCAGGAAATACAGGCGGAAAAGTAATTTCGGTTTTTGAGTACTTTAACTCAGAGATTGTACGTTCTCTCTTAACGAACCAGTACCATAGGTCGTAGGATGAAAACTTCAGATTTTATCTTGCAGCGTCCCATAACTAGATCCATAACAGGGGACCATAACAACTTGGTAGTAGTTATTTTCCTGTAACAATGCAATTTTTCATTCCAGTAATGTTAGTGTTAAATTAGGTCTTAGGCCTAACTCACACCCCAAAAGCTAGCTCAAAGGGAGGAGGATTGCCCAAGCCTTATAAGGAGTCCACCCATCTCATTAACCACCGATGT
>NW_006239128.1:149615-212254 GCF_000226075.1 Solanum tuberosum
TTTTGTCATTCTTTAACACCCCACCTCACGCCCAGTGCTTAGCATCTGGTGCGTGGGCAATTTTGATTTTGGGGGTCCCAACATCGGGTGAGACGGCCCCTGCTCTGATACCACTTGTTAGGACCGTAAATAATTTGGTGTAATGCGGAAGCTAGCAAAACAAACCTCGAAAGACCATGAGTAAGAAGACAAACGAGAAACACACCAAAAGAGACAAATTTAACGTGGTTCGGTCAATCGACCTACGTCCACAAAGGTGATGAGCAATCCACTATAAATCTGAGAGTACAAAATATAGAGAGAAACAACCTCAAACAATTCACTCAGAATACAAGGAGGTACACAATATTCTCCCCCATAACCGCAACTCTCAAAACCCTAGGATATCAGATATGCAAAAAAAAATAGTCACCGGAAGGATGGCACGGTGCTACACAAATTATATATGAAAAAGTAGTCACCAGAATGATGGCACGGTGCTACAAAAATTAAATATGAAAAAGTAGTCACCGGAAAGATGGAACGATGCTACACAAATACCAACGGATATGGGGTTGACACAAAACAGCCCTAGAAAGTCATCAAAAATCGATGCATGGTGACCTGACTGAGTTTCTCCCTTGAACATGGGGTTCATGCATGTATCATTTGTCCTACTTTTATTAACATAATCATTGGCCAGACGGGCGGCATATATATTTTGTGAAGTCGACTAATCAACTTGCAGATATCTCACCAAGCTCCTCATCGGTCCTCGTGTTAATTACATTTGTAACAAGCTAGGTACATGAATTGTATGCACTAGCTTGAGGGGGAGTGTTAGAATATGAATCGGTTTATACAATCCTACTAGAATAGGAATAAGTTTATACAATCCTAGTAGAATAGGAATAGGTTTATACAATCCTATTTAGAATAGAATAGGAATAGAAATAGGAATAGTAAATAGTATCCTACTTGGTAAAGGATTGTATTGTAGTGTCTATAAATAGGGTCTCAATGTAATAATGTAGACACGACAATAATTCAATAATATTCTTCTCCAATATTTCTCACAGTTAGGAAGCCATGTCCTAGTTTCTAGGGATAGTTATCTTATAAGTGTTGTATTTAAACCATTTGTTTGTCTCAAGAAATATAGGCAGAAAAGTAATTTCAGTTTTTGAGTACTTTAACTCAAGAGATTGTAGGTTCTCTCTTAACGAACCAGTACCATAGGTCGTAGGAAGAAAACTTCAGATTTTATCTTGTAGCGTCCCATAACTAGATCCATAACAGGGGACCATAACACTATTTTATTCATTTTTCATGTCAACTCAAGAGTGGATGCTGATAAAAAGTAAAGTTATTATTGGTAAATATTTGTACAATGTAAATTGGATGTGTCAGAAGTAACTAGTATGAAACAAAGGCTAAAACTGCCCGTTCTATGGGCTCGCACAGAAGCTCCATAAAACGAGGCACATGTTTATATGAATGGACCAGTTTTGTGGATGAAGAAACGCCACCACTTTTTTGCAAGTCTTTGAGAGCTTTTTGAAGGGGCAACCAAGGATTCTACTACACCATACAAGTTATGATTGCAATAAAGTATTGTGTTAATTCAAGTTAACTAACACCCATGAACCATGAAAATTCCAAGATTCCACCAAAATCATCAATGCCCAATGGCTAGAGGTTTGAGCATTGGCTTCCAGAGCGACTGTTTCAGAGTATTGAACATAGTTATTGGAGAATTTATTGATGGAATGGTGAGTAGCCACTAATGACATTAAAGGAGTTTGGTGATAGAGATGGGGTTGATTGTAATGAATTGAATTGGTGAATAATGGTCTTAAATGAACTAAATTCATGACTTAAGCCTTAGATTTAACTAGTTATACATGATTTGATGATTTTATCCCTTAATACTTAATTATTGTGAGTTGTTGGAAACCCGGGAAACTTGAAGAAGTGAATTCAATATATAGCTTGGGCAAGTTACAAACTAACCTATTAAATGTGAATTTTGACTAAATCATGTTTCCAAGTGTTTAACTGAATGCCTAAAAGTTGTTTTGTGGCCAAGTACTTATGGGAGCAAGCAAGTGCCTAATCACCATAGTTGAAACCCAGTTACAACGTGTGTTGTGAACTCCAATTCCTAAAGGGCATATAGGTTTCCCCTATATAAAGGGGTGAATTTTGTTATTCTTCATTAGAACATTATTCTTAATATTGTTTGAGAGGTCTCTCACCATTTACACCTTTGTGTGTGGTGACTATGGATTAATCTTGCAACCTTATCAGAAACATTTGTTAGGAGGTAATACTAATCCTTAACTTGGTATCTTTGGTTTCTATTAAAGTAAATTAAAGAAGGTAATTAGTCTTATACTAATTATTGTCTCTAATTTCTTTGAAATAGGGATCGAGATCACTTTTGATCTTAAATTCTTGAATTGACTCTATGTGTATCATAATTAGTATTAATTCGCTACGCTTGAATAGTAAGATCAATTAGAGTTCTTAGCACTTAATTTTGAAATTTGGGAACTTTATTCGAGAAATTTCGCATATCATAAACTTCTTGTCCTAGATCTTCGTATTTTCGCTTTTGCATTATTTACTTGTTTTTCAAGTAACCTGATTCTTGTCAGTAACACTTCGTAAGTACGTTGTGTTAGGGTTGCCGAAGTTATAACCTTCATACTTTTAGATCCACAGCTCGTCTTTTGGAAGTGAGGGTGACACTTCTGATGCATGATGTATTAACAAAAGAGGAAGAAGCCTCCATGAATGTAGAGTCATTAGTTACTAGTTTTCAATTAATATGAGCCTGTACAATGTTACAGTGAAGTGTTTTCAGTTGCAGGAATATCTTTTCAGTTAATACAGTTAGCTGGTACCTAAGACTTGGTGTCCGGTTTCAGATTTCAATTTCAATTTATGAAATTTTTATCATGCTCATACCTTTTATGTTGTTTTATCAGTAGTTCTTGTCCCACCATTAAATAGGTAGTCGAAGAGACACTAAGTATCATAATGGTGTATTTAGCCGGGAAGGGCCTGCTTAAATTTTTGGATGCAGAGACAGTTACCTTTGAGCACAGTAGGCCCAACTAGAGACTGCATCACCCTTGACATCTCTCGCACGTCGTTTAGCATAGTACCATGACATATTTTAGATGGCTCATGACTTTCTCAATTTTAGACAGTCTAGTATCGTTGGGGATTTTGTTTTAGAATGTTGTGTATTTCCCTTGTCGGGGCATGTTGGTCACCAATTAAATACTATTCAACTATTGAGTTGAAATGTCCAATATTACAACTACTTTTACATTTTTTATGAATGTTAGATATTAGCAATGTGATTTGCTTGAGGGGGGTAGTAAGTCGGGTGAGATCACATGCCCCTAGATTTGGGTCGTGACATGCAGCTTGTAAAGAAAGGCGAGAAGTTGATAAAATCATTACTTGTAAAACCATTCCAGGCATACCTGAGGATCGGATCGAAGAATTGTTTGCAGCAGGAACAAATAGTCAGGAGTATATCCAACCTGTATCAACAAAAGACATCGAATTACCAATCTCTGAATGTTCTGATATATGAAACGATAAGACTGTCTAACACTAGATTGCAGCTCAAACAACTAAAAAGCAGTCAGCAATGACCACATCAACACATGCATGACTGACCTGCTTTGAGTATATCAGAATCTTGTCAAACTCCCTGCGCTCAGCAAAAGCGGCAACAACTTTTGGTGTTGCTCTTGCTTTGATGTATATCTTCAAGGCAAGGTCATTATCAACAGTCTACAACAAAAAACTTACTGCTATCAGTAACTTAAGCAACAGATTGCTTGCAAGAAAAAAAAAACAATTTTAAGTGGTGAACAACAGAAAAATTAAATCCGCTTCAAGTTAAATCCTGTAATCAACCTTCACAAGGTCGCCAAGTTCCTCACTACACTCTAGCTTATCTTCAGCCAACCAATTCTCCAAGAGGTTCTTCTTATTCTGGTTGACAACAAGTCGTGAAAGTTCCAAAGACTCAAATGCATTGAGCTTCCCTTTAGTCAAGAGTGTACCAAAGTACTGCAACAGAGGAGGCGTTTGCCCTGCTTGAACAGGAACACTCTGCAAATAAGACAACATGACATTACCTTCCACAGGATGAGACATTAAGAAACATATTCAATTGATTTTGCAACTCTGACCTTGAAGGGCAACAAATAATCTGATAGGGAATAACATGGATTTGGTAACATAGCTTCTTTTATTTCATGTTTTGGTAACATAGACAATACCTGAAATTTAGCAACAGTATCCGGCGTACGGAGTATGCCTTGGGGGGATTCTGCAGCAAGCTCAGCAGCCTCTTTGTACTTGGTTTGAGCAAACAAATCTTGAAAGCGCTGGACAACCTGAAGCAATACAAAATTAATAGATGTGAGATCACTGTGAATAGCAGACAGCAATAAATTCCCAACATTCTGAATCCATCAGAACCACTGCTTTTGATAAATTTGTCAACTGCTAACCATAACCAATCAAAGGACAAGAGTTCACAGTAATATTAAACCATTAGCCCTGCCGACTATTGTTCTAGCAGATGATTTACCAACTGCTTTATCAGAATATTGTTGATAAATACTGCACTTGAGCCGAGGGTCCTTTGGAAACAGCCTCTCTACCTCCACGAGATAGGGGTAAGGTCTGCGTACAGTCTACCCTCCACAGACCCCACTTATGGGATTTCACTGGGTATGTTGTTGTGGTTGTAAATGATATCAATGACAACCAATTAATTAATTTTCATATTTAATCTACAAAAAGAAGATGCATTTTTGAAGAGCAACAGCCTGTATATACTGGTTAAAAGTATGAAGAAGTTTCACATGCAAGAAATCCCTCCATTTAAAGAAATGATGGCACGCCATCTAGTCAACAAAGTAATTCAAAAAATAGTGTATTGAGAAACAAGGTTTCCACTTACCAAATTCTCAGCACCAGGAAGGTTTCCTCTTTTGGCAAGATTGACAGCAAGCTCTAGATTATTTAACTGCAACAAAATTTGTACAGAAGTTTGTCTTTTAACGATCATGGATTCTTCAAAATTTTCTGGAAATTCATCTACAACAATATACATGACACCAACAAGAAAAGAAAATATACTTACTTGGCCACTGACAAAAGGAATAATTGTTGCTTCATTTACTGTGGCTAGCAACACTTGCCCTCGCCTGTTGACGGCATAGAAACCACCGATTGATGAAGCTTCTGAAGTCAGAAAAATAGGATCGGGGCTGATCCTATTTCTGTACACAGCAGTAGCTGTTTCCAAGTCATAGACAAACAGAAGACCAAGCTTTGTGATGACATAAATTAAACCATACTTATGAGAGATCTGCAGAAGTAACAGAGAAACTGTGTTACAAGAACTGAATTCTTTTAGCACAGAAAGAAAAGACAAAGCACATATAATAGACAAGAAGAAAAAAGACCTGCATGGCAACTGGGAAATCATCAGCAAAATCCGGAGGAAAGAAAAGATCTGCCTGTTTCTTTGAAAATGAAGGCTTCCCTGCAAATTATTAACTCGTTAGAAAACTGATCAGAGTCATACGAGGCGATGTTCTTCCCATAGAGTCAGTAAAGCAATGTTCAACTTAAAGTAGTCGTGAGAAAAAGAGGTACTCACCTGGCTGGGCGCCTAGCTCAATGACATGCAACTTTGATGTAACTTGCCCAGCATTTGAGGTTTTTGAGGCAAAAGAAATGAGTATGGAATCCCTATCATTTCCAGGTACCTGGTTCAAGCAAACAACAGTCAGAGCAGTAAAACATGGAAGCAAGCTACCTGACAAATCAAGAAATTGTTGAAAGGAACTTTTCTTACTCTTATTGAGGCAAATGATGCAGCATGAGCCTCAAGAGCTTGACTGCGTTGCTGATCCACTGAAAACAGTTGCATATTCCCTTTGACCAGTTGGGGCTTCTACAATACCAATCAAAATGGACAGCCAAATGACGATAGTAAATTCATTGAACATTAAAATTAAGAGAAATCATCGAACAATAATAAATATCATGATTAATTGACATGTCTCTTCCAAAGTTCAACAGATAGCATATATTGAGCTTAAAGTTCTTTCGATTCATTTCCCAGTAATGGACGATTACCTTTTAAGTACCCAAATTCTTGCTGGAGTGTCAGAAAAAAAATTATTTTTATTTTTTGCTATTTCAAAAAGAATTTTCAAAACTCAAAGATGGTCATTTTGACTTGCTGTAGTTGAAAACATCCAACAGCACAGCAACAAAACTCTTGCAGTGCAATTTTATCACATTTTTTCAAGGATCAAATTGGATAATGGGCCCGCCCCTCTACCGTTCACTTAAATACCAGACTTTTGCCTAGAGCAGGCTTCGAACTAATGGCATGTGCCTAACCCACACATCACACACTGCGCTCTTACCACTAGACCAAATCCCTGGGGGCTCAATTTTATCACATAAAAAAACCTTCATAGTGAAATAGTTGAATATGACCATCTATTCCTACACTTCACAGTCACCCTCGGCTTTGGTCCATGTTTCTAAACATGGTTGACATGAGCTGGACTATGCCAAAGAATACCACCTTCCTTCTACACTGCTGGAGTGGTGATATTGGAGGAGTCGAATAAAAGAATTGGTGGAAGAGGATCCCAGCATGCATTTGGTGGTCAGTATTGAAGGGAAGGAACTCTAGATGTTTAGAGGACCACAGAAATTCCATTCTAAGTATCAAATTAAATTGGATACTGTTCTTTCTTTTTTGGGTGCAAAACAACCCTGCAAATGATTGTGAAGCCATTCTTGACATTATAGAGTCTCTGGAAGTTTTTGTCTCGGGGGAACTATTATTTTGTCGATCTAGGGATGTATTTGCACTTACAGTGCTACAAGGGGATCTTTTTAATGTACATGTCAAAAGCTTACTCCTATTTTTTTTAACAGCCTTCGAACTAATGTTAATGAAATGTGTTACCAGTTTTTTTTTAAAATAGTTGAATAAAAGCCAAAATGGAATTAATGTTGCAACAAATTAAGGGACAATGACACAATGTGAACATGTGCAGAATCACATGATTTTAAAAAGGTAACAAGCAATTAAACCTTCCCTGATATTTCCCCCCTTCCTAATGACACTAAGGAGTAAGGACCATACTAGTGGGAGAAGAAAATCTGCTAAAAGAATAAACATGAAGACTAAGATTTTCATGAGCAACATAGCTTAATATTACACACCTCTGGCGAACCTGGGGCAATACCAATCAAAACCAACCATTTCTCTGAAGGATCACATCGATAGTTGATAATTTGGTTGTTAGCTAGATTGGCTGTTCTATCAAACATCTTTACAGGTTCGGAATCACCTGTACAAAGAGAATTTGGGAATCTTAGAGACAGTTAACCATCTAAAAGAAAATTGAAACAGTAATAAAAGGAAGAAAAAATAAAACAGAGCTTCTCCAGGCGAAACGGAAGAAGAAAAGCTGGCAATATTAAGATTGAAAAAAGAAAAACTTACCTTCAATTGGCCAATGGTACACTGAGGTTTGTGTGACAAGACCTAACATCTTAGGGGTAATCCACTTCCAGAAAACAACCTGAACAAACAAAGCATTGAAAGTATATGAACACCATCATAAATGCAGGATCAGATGGTTGATAACAACTGCAGCTAAATGAATTTATTAGTGAAGATAATCAAATAGAAGACCCATTACCTGCTCAGGCATCTGATGTGATTTAATTTTCTGCTTTGCCTCAATATTGAAAATTTGTAAGTGGTCTTGAGTAGTTCCTGGAACTTGAGCTTCAAGAAAAAAGGAGAGAGGACTGCTTTGTCAGCGAACATATAAAAAAATGAAAACCAGAAGTGACAGGTCAGTGTCTTCACCATTTCGCCTAAAAATGAAGAACGGATACCATTTTAATCATACTACTTCTGCGACTCTCGATTAATAAGGTGATATCCAACTCAACTATCCTCAAGAAGGAAAGCAATGACACAACAAAGTCAAATCCTAATCAACCTCAATGTTCCCTGTTTTATTCTTTTAAAAAGTACCTCACTATGTCCTTTATTTATAACTTTGATGACCAAAAGTATGTTTGATGTCATTCCTCTCGTCTTTTGCCTAGTCTGAAGTTCTTTCGCATATCAAGGTGATGAATAATAAATCAAGTTTTTTCACTTGAAAGTCTGAATAACCCAACAAACTAACAAGTTAATAAATAAAAAATAGCACTAGCATGCCCAGCATTGTTACAAAAAAATTAGACAAACCAATAACTTAAGCTAATGCAACAACAATTAAAAACTCTTAGCAAAGATCTCATACCTTTTAGAGCCAGAATTCTGGTATTAGGATTCATAAGAGCAGAGTCTGCCGTAATCGGGCGCCTCAATGGCTGCATTGGCATGTTCATATCAATAATCACCACACTATTTTGTGGTGAAGTCTCCCGTACACATATATACTTATCTGATTCCATGGTAACATTGGTGAACGTGATGAACTGCGGATTAACCCCTATACTTTGCAACTGCAACACCGATGGACAAAACACAAAATTCAATCCAGATTTTAAGTTCACATAGAAATTGAAGTTCTCAATTAATAATATTAGTATAATCCAGGTCACAAATCTGAGAATGAATTAATATCATAGGAGTTGTTCAATTTATATGTCTGAGAATGAACTAATATCATAGCAACTTTACAATTGTTAGCCACATTACACACGTTCAATTTATGTCAGTAGAAAATATAGAGAAGTTCTAGTACTTTTATGATAATTTTATTATCACATTTTGATTTTTTATAGGAAAAGGTAATCAAGAAAAAGATTCATTGATAATCATTTTGATTTTTTATAATATTGGCCTGAGATTATTTTAATTGGAGTACCATGGTCAGGATTAATGTAACCGACCCCAACTTGTATGAGACTGAGGCGTAGTTATCGTTGTTGTTGAAAATCACATAGAAACTGTAGTTCTCATATACAAAATATATCACAACCTAGGTCACGGATCAGGTAATGAACTAATCTCATAGTTCTAAGCGACATTTTGTACGTGCCAAGATGCCAGAAACACCATATATGCAATGAACCTAACGTTAAACTGGCGGAAAGATGATCCCAACAGGGGTGGAATATCTCCTTCAGAAGGCACTTGAATGACTGGGAAATGGCCAGGTTTGTTGAATTAATGCAAGTGCTTGAGGGTTTTACAGGCATCTCTACAAAACCTGATACTATCAGATGGAAGCATGATAAGGATGACAAGTTCTCAGTAAACAGAACTTACAAAAAGAGGCAGGTTTGCAGTCTTAAACCAGGTCAAAACCTTGGAATTATGTCTGGAAGGGTTTGGCTCCTGCCAAGGTCAAATGTTTTGCTTGGCTAGTAATTAGAAAAGAAGACTTCACACATGTGATATTGCAACAAAAGGGGTTTCAAGTTGCTTCTAGGTGCTTGATGTCCAGTGAGGCAGGAGAGACAAGCAACCATCTATTTCTTCACTGCAAGGTCACCTCACAGTTGCGGTCTTTGTTCCTCATTTAACAGAGACCAGTTGGTTAATGCCTGAGCATACAGCACATCGGTTAAGTCTCTGGATCAAGACGGAGGAAAGTAAGAGACAGAAGAATTGGTGGAGAATAATCCCATCCCCATCCTGTATTTGGTGGACAATTTGGAAAGAAAGGAATGGGGGATGCTTTGAAGACAGGGCCAACACTACTCAGAAGATCAAATGGAACTGCATTGCAACCTAATGTTTTTTGTGTCGAGAATATTGTATAGAAGTTGAACAGCTAGTAGATCTGGTAATGAATTAATAACAGCTACAAGCCAGATGCCACACGTGCTAAGTTGCAAACACTAACAAGACTACGAAATTCAATCTAGATTTTATATTCATATTCAGACTCTTGAGCTCTGGATTTAAAATAATACATAACCTAGGTCATAGATCTGGATGAACTAGTATCACAGCACATCTCACACGTCTAAGTTCCCACAAACAGTTACAACTTATAAGAATATGAAATTCTGTCTAGATTTTAAATTCATGTAGTAACTTGAGTTCTCAATCCAAAACGATATCATAACCTAGGTCGCAGATTGGGCAATGACTTATCACAGTTCTAAGCCAGACTTCACACATGCTACGCAGCAGAAAATTCAATGCAGAATTTAAAGTCACGTAGAAACTAAGTTCTCAATTCAAATGATATCCTAAAATAGGTCATAGTCTGGTAATGAAGTAATCACAGTTCACAGCCACACTTCACCTGTGGTGAGATACCAATAAGTAATCACAGTTCCCAGGAACAGTTACAAATAACAATTGAAGTCAATCCAGATTTCAAATCCACACAGACACTTGAGTTCTTAATCCAAAATAATACCATAACCAATGTCACTGATCTGGTAATGAACTAGTATCACAGTTCTAAGCCACATTTCACACATGATAAGGCGCAAGAAATCTAACCACAATTCAAAATCAATCAAGGTTTAAATTTGCATAGAAACTGAAATTCTCAATCCGAATGATAGCATAACCCAGGTCGCAGATCTGGAATGATTTCTCACAGTTCTATGCCACATTTTACACATACTAATTTCCCAGAAAAATAATAAGAGTATAAAACTAAATAACAGGGTTTATGTTCACATAGAAACTGAAGTTCTCAATTCAAAATGATACCAAAATCTAGCTTGCAGATGTGATAATGAACTAATATCATAACAGTTCTAAGCCACATTTCCCACATAGTTGCAAAAAATACTAGTATGAAAATGAAATTCAATCGAGATTTTAATGCATATAAACATAAAATAATATCATAACCTAGGTCATAGATCTTGTAATGAGCTTATTTTGCACACACTAAGTTGCACGAAACACCAATAAAACTAACAATTCAAAGTCTAAATTTAAATAGAAATTTAAGTTCTCAATCCAAAATCATATGTCACAGATCTGTTAATGAACTAAAATCACAATTTTAAGCCACATTTTGC
Organism: Solanum tuberosum; assembly: GCF_000226075.1. Lineage (NCBI taxonomy): Eukaryota > Viridiplantae > Streptophyta > Magnoliopsida > Solanales > Solanaceae > Solanum > Solanum tuberosum. Next base: position 160,689 of record NW_006239128.1, read on the forward strand.
ATGTGCTAAGTTGCAGGAAACACTAAGAAGAATACGAAACTCAATCCTGATTTTAAATTTACATGGAAAATGAAGTTCTCAAACCAAAACAATACCTTAACCCAGGTCACAGATCTGGTAATAAACTAATATCACATCTCTAACCCACAATCCACATGGGCTACCTTGCCAGAAGCACTAGTAAGAACATGAAATTCCATCCAGATTCTTGCAATGAACTTATTTAATACGTACTGTGGCCAGAAACACTGCTACTAATACAAATTCAATCCAGATTTCAAACTTTCAAAGAAAAACAATTGTCATTTGACAATCCAAGATGTATTTTTTATGATAATTGTGGTGTCCAGGCCAGATTGCGCACACCTCGACTAATTCCACGATATTACCATATACTTTGTTGCAGATCTCAAAATTAACTAAAACCAGAGAAGTCACTCACATTTCACAGTGCTAAGTTGTCAGAAAAACTAATAAGAACACGAAATTTCAATTCCAATTTTGAATTCACATCGAAACTAAAGTTCTCAATCCAAATTGATTGCATAACCTGGATCATAGATCTGGTAAGGAACTAATATCATAATTCTGATCCACATCTCACAGATGCTAAGTTGGCAAAAGCACTAACAAAAAGACAAAATTCAATTCACAATTTAGATTCAAATAGAAACTAAAGGTCTCAATCCAAAAAAATAAGGTCTCAGATCTGGTAGAGAAGTGATCACAGCTCTAAGCCACATTTAGCTGGTGATAAATTGCTAAAAATGCTAATAAGAACATTAATTCAATCCGGAATTCAAATTCACTGCAGAAACTTAAGCTCTACATCCAAAATAAACATCATATTAATCTAGGTCATAGATCTGGCAAATGAGCAAATATCACAGTTCTAAGTCATATTTCAGCCGTTCTGAAAAACCAAATTCAATCCAGATTTTGGATTCACAGAGAAACTAAAGCTCAAATATTGAAGACAATATGTTAATTAAGTTTCCAGATCTTCAATTAACACAAATCACAATTCTAAGCAACATTTCTCAGTAAAGAGTATCAAATCAAAGCAATTTCGACTGCTAATCTAAATTCGCAATAAGACTCAATCAGTATCCAACCACGGCTGAATAAATCGTTGAGAAAAATGTTAAATCAGAAGAAGAAAAAAAAGTATGAATAGATACCGTTAGGGCCTCTTTCATAGTGATCGGAGCATTAGCTGCTGCCATGATGTCGAGATCTCAACGTAATTGCAAACGGAACGACGGGGGATCTCTGATGAAGAAGCAACCCTCTAACCCTTCGAGGGGAAAAAGGGAAGAAACGGAGAGAGAACAAAGAGGAGAAAGAGATCTAGAGAGAGAAAGGGGGTGGAAGAGGGTTCTTATTTAAGAGAGAGATGGAGTGGGGAAAGTGATAGTATACGACAATGGTGAAAATGGAATTTTCTTCTTTTTTTTTCGAGTGAAAATGGAAATTTGGATTAAGAAAAAAAAAAATGTTGGGAAAGAGGTTTGAATTCTACTTTTTCCTCTCCTCGTGTTCACGATTTGGTTAAAAATAATTTAGTTAAATAAAAAATTGATTTGAATGTAAATTTTTAAAAATAATAATATTTGGTTTTATTAAGAAAAAAATGAATTGAACTCTTAAATGGATTGTTTAAGAATTCTTACGTTCATAAAATATAGATAGCGAGATAAAATTATTGAGATGGATGTATTAACATATTAGGAGAGATAAAATCGTGAACAAAGATATATGGGATAAGGTGGAAGTTATTCCAACGATGGACAAAATGAAGGAAGCGAGATTGAGATGGTTCAAGTATGTGAAAAAAGAGATATACAGATTTCCTAGTGAGGAGGTGCGAGAAGTTGGCTATTGTGGATTTTAGGAGTTGTATAAGTAGGCTAAAGAAGTATTGGGAGAGGTTATTAGATAGGACATGACCATTCATATGAGGAAACTAAGGTCGATTAAGATAGAAGGCTAGGAGATAGTCAAGTGTTGTCTAGTTTCTCTTATCAATATTATTAGTAGTAATTCTCCTACTATGGTATTCTTCGATTTTACTACTATGTGTTGTCTTTCTTGTTTTTATTTATCGTATTATTTATGATTTCTATTATTTTTTCTAAATGCATCATTTGAACCGATGGTCTATCGAAAATAATATTTCTACCTTCGCAAATAGAGAGGTTGTGCATATATCATCCTCTTCAAACTCCACTTATAAAATTACCTCACATGTGTTATTGTAATTATATATTTTTCATCGTAAGCTGGTGGATCTCAACATATTTCTCTTCAATTCAATAAAGTTATAGCCACTCCAATTCAAAGTTAACAACGAATGATGAATTAAAAAAAATGAATAAACAATTGAACCAAGCCAATACATGTGAATTAATTTGATTTGATTTTTAGAATTAAAAAATAATTAAATTGATTTGAATTTGATTGTAACCAAAAACTATTCTGAATCAAATCATGAACATCCTTAATCCTAATGTGTGTGGGGAAAAAAGAAAATTTTGAGCTCAAAAGCTTTTTATTATCATATTTGTCAACCTTGAGATTTAATTTGACAGAATGGATAATGGATTTGTCCAATTAGGGTGTGTATTGATCGGTTCGGTTTTAAGTATTATCGGTTCTCGGTTTTAAATATGTTAAACTGATAATCAAACCAACAAGATATTTGTTATCGATTTTTGGTCGTTAATGGCTCGATTGTTTTCAATTTAACAAATAAAGAAATGCTTTCAAAACAAATATATGACTTGTCTATTAACTTGACGCGATACAAACATACATTGAAACAAACAAATCAGACTAAATTGCAACAATATAGAGTAAAATAATACTAAAACCAAAAGGGTAAATATAGAGGCCAAAGATAATTAGTGTTAATTGTGTAGGGTCCTTATAATTATAGTATAATATAGTGATTATATTAATATTGTTTGTTTGTATTTATGTATGACTAAAAATTAAAATAGTAAATTATTATATTTTTAATGGGTTATTGATTAACCCAATAACCCAATATTAAAAAACCAATATTGAACCGATAATTCAATAAAAAAAATAGTAACTATCACATATAGCAAACATAAAAATCATATTTGTATGTTATAGCTATAGTTTGTATAATTGCGCTCCATATCAAATTTTATGTTTGCTATGGAGCTTTTGATTTGTATAATTGGCTACAAACATCCAATTTTATACAGATTGTTCAGTTTTGTATAAATGAATTTATACATTATAATTTGTATAATAAGATCTGTATTTGTATAATTATAAGTATATAAGACGAAAATATATGTATTTGTATTTGTATTTGTATATACACTTTTCTCTCGCTTTATACAAACACAAACGCATTTTATACATTTTATACTGAAATGTATAAAATTGCTAATTGTATACCGAAAATGACTAATTGTATAACAAATCAGATGGCAAAAAAAGGGGTTGTTTGCTGTGAATTACAATTAAAATAAATTATGGCTATAACATTTAATTTAAATTAATAGTTTGCTATTTCATACAATTTTCCCTAAAAAAAAATTAAATAACCATTAACCCAATAAACCAATAACACCTTTTTTGATTTGGTTTTTGCACACCCCTACGTTCAATTAGAAAACAAAACAAATTAAGGATCCGTCTATATAGGAATCATTTTCCATGTTCACATGCAATTTTTTAAATATATAAGAAAATGATTTTCTATTTTATTTACACATTTCATATAGTATTAATGATTAATCTATTATTAAAAAGTTATATAATTTAAACAAATATTTGTAAGCAAATTCAAATCTTCCTTTGCCAAATTCCCTTTTTTGAAACCGTTGGTAGATGGCTCATTAACTTTCTTTAGAGCGAAGGAATTTATAGATTGCAAATTAACATAAAAAGCTAGTCGATAATTAACTATTATTTTACTTTTATTTGAAATTGAGTTAGTGATAGTTTAACCTTTTATATCTATTTTCTCTTTTATATTACTAGTATATTATATAAGTAATTTTGTGTAGATTTATGTCCTATGATATATATTACTATGCTGCCGATGCCCGATTGTATATTGATTATCACATACAAAACTTTACAAGCCTAGAGACTGTACATGTTCAATAAGCACATTTTTATGTATTGACTTCATTGCGCGATCAATTACCATCTTATGCCTAAAGATATACTGAGTAATTTTTTTAATGTGATGTAATGTCTCTAATAAAGTCGTACTTATATCTATGTGTTTAGTTCTAATATGATATTTGAGATCTTTAGTAGTATAAGTTTTGGCTACTTGGCTATCCCAAAGGAATTGCACTGGATCTTTAGTACTTGTTATATATATTTTTCTGTCTGTTCTTAGATATATGTTATTTGAGCCGAAAATCTTTCGAAAAATAACTTATTTAGCTCTGTAAGGTAGAAATGAAATATGCATACACTTTATCCTTTTCAAACCTCACCATATAAACTACATTAGATATGTAATTGTGGTTGTAACACTTCAACACTATTTTTATTAGGTGTCCCATAACATTTATTATAGACTATTACTGTAATTATCTAATATGTAATGTTTCCACATATTTTATCTTCGTTTACCACCGCACATACACGACGCGTTGGAAATATAGAACTCTATAACATTCGCAAGCCTATCGATTTCACATGTTCAATTAACACAACTTTAGGTATTGACTTCATTATGCGATCATTTACCAGTGTGTACATAGAGATATATTATAATATGATATTTGAATTTTTTTATATAAGTTATGGTTACTTGACTATCACAAAAGAATTGTGCTGAATCTATCGAACGACCGATGAGTGTTTTGTGCTCCCTTTTAGCCATACAACTTCTTGCACTGTTGTAGAAATTGCAACGAACTTTGCTTTTATAATTGACAAAGCTATGCATGTTTGATTTTTGCTACTTCAAGAACAAGCTATATAGAATACAATATATTATTATGAAATGATATGTAACAATTATCCAAACAAAATATAAAGTAGTAATTAATTATTATATGCCTTCAATTGGAATAGAGAATAAAATAGGCACCTTCTTAATTTTCTTTCATGACAAATATTATGAGGAGGGAGTTATAATCTCTTATCAAACTAAGTCAGATTTTTAATTCTTTTTCTATTTTCATGATTTCATGCAATATTAAAACCTCACAAAGGTCAGTTATCAAGATTGATTTAAGTATCATATAGAGTAATATTTTAGCACAATTAGTCAGGATGGCCGAGTGGTCTAAGGCGCCAGACTCAAGTTCTGGTCTTCGTAAGAGGGCGTGGGTTCAAATCCCACTTCTGACAAAATAATTTTTTTTTTCTCCTTACATGTTTAGTTTCATTTTGTCTTCTATTCCTATTTGCAGTAATATTTGAAAAAATTATTTATTCCATCTTCAATGTGAGATAGTAATAGTCTCATAATTTTAGCACCAATTGTAAGATAAAATAATCTCAAAATTAACTATTATTTCAAATCAAATATAGGATAAAGTTAATTTTAAATTTTAGCTCGAATTATTAGTTTTGTCTCATGTACCAAACAATCCCTAACATGATCATAAATGAGTCTTGGAGAAATTAAGGACCCTTTTTGGCCATAAAATTTATGCATTTTTGTAATGTTATTTCACTTTATTTGAAAATCATTTAAAAATGAAAATTTCAAATCCAACAATAACATGTTTTCCAATTCACTTTTCACTTTTAAAGTTGTATTCAAGTAAATTCAAGCATGAGTATTTTTCTAAATATTATGTGCAAAAAAGTATAACCAAACTCCATAAATTTCAAATAAAATATAAAATAGTTGAAATCTATGACCAAAGCGCCTACTAATTTCTTAAGACAAACGAATTTTTAATCGTTAATAAAATGAAGAAAATTGGTGTTAGCATTTTACAACAGTATTTTCATTGCACATATTATCACTGGAGGAAAACATTCAAAATACTCTTGAACTTCACTCCTGGAGGAAGGTCCTATAGCTAGGTTACGAATTCGAACCATAGAAGTATTCACTACTATTTAAACTTCATGTAAATACAAGATGTTTTGTGCATCGGACTGCCCTTCTCTAGCAAAACTATTTATGCATTACAGCTGATCAACTTTTGAACAACCAAAACTAGAAAGAAGAATATGCATCAGAAAGTAAAGCTTGAGAAGACCTAATACCGTGTCTTCACTCAAAAACACAAGCAAATAAAATTCACAAGTCATTAAAATCTAAAACTGCATATCTGAATTAGATGATTAAGGTTGATATATCATCAGCTCCATTAATTGGAAAGGGGAATAATATTACATGAAGATCATGATGTTCTAGAACCTAATTTGTTTCCACAGAGCAGAATGTCTAACATGTTAAAAGCCTATACAAATATAAAATTTGACTTTAAATGCTCCAAGAAAATGTCGAGTCACCTTCAAAACTGAAGTGATCCAAGGTCTGCGTACACTTTTACCCTCCTCGGACCCCAATTGTGGGGTTACACTGGGTATGTTGTTGTTTTTTGACACTAATAACTATCCTGTTAAGCTTGGTTAAGACTGAAAATCTCTAATGATTTAACCTGTGAACTTCCATGGTACTGCAAGTGACAAACATCTGAACACCAGCAAGTCGTCATCCAAGCAGATTCTTCCGAGAATTGGTTTATTGAACGAATTGACCTAGTTGAATGACCATTGCGCTTATGTCATCAGAGGATCCTCTCGTTACTGCCAAATCAACAAGCTTTTTGCAAGCAGATAAAGGTTGTTGGCTATCAACACCTATGCAGAAAGGTCGAAGTAGCTCCACTGCTTCTTGATTACTTACCTGAAAAATTATACAAAGAAAATTAAGCCTCCTAATTTCCCAATCTCTTTACACTATATATAAACTTTGAGACTTGGAACTTTTCACAGTTTCAAATGACACTTTTTATAAGCAGTTGACTGAAAATGAGAAAAAAAAGTTTTAGCTGGTTACCTTTTCCCAAAGACCGTCAGATGCCAAGATCAGGAATTCACATTCTGGTTCAATCGTCAATATTTTTGTCTCTGGTTCAGCTATCACCCATCTCTTAAGCTGGGAATCTCCTATTCCTCGTGACACAGCAAGAGATCCTTGAATTCTCCACACACCGCGGCAACAATCTACATAGCCACCTAGGCGTTGAATTCTTTCCATTTCATCTTGCCTCGAAGGACAATGATCAACTGTGAGTGCCTCTGCCACTCCTCCTCTGCTCATAACAGCACGACAGTCACCAGCATTTGATACAATAAGTTCTCCATTCTGTACCAGTGCAGTCACACAACAGCTCCCTCCATTTGTATTTAGCTTAAGAAACTCCGCGTCTGTAGTGAGGTAACCCTCTCTGACTGCCTCTTCTAGTCCCTCTTCACTCCTCAACGCCACTTCATTTATAATATTCCTGCCCAAATTCTTTGCCGCAAACTCTGCAGCTTTTGCTCCACCATGTCCATCAAATACACCAAAAAAGGCCTGAAATAAGGGAAAATAACATTCAGCATACGAATAAATGCCATCTTCCAGTCGAATAAACAATGCATCTATCGAATTCAACAACACCAATCACTTCCCTCAAGTCATCACACCAGTTCATTGAACTCATTATATATGCTTATTATACGCTATTAAGGAAGAATCACATTGATTTGTGCCTTTGTTTAATGAAGTTAATTCGTTCAATTCGAGTAGCTTAACAGTTTCAATCCCACAAATTACATTAACCCATTCATATGACTTAGATTTTCCTTTAAGCGTTATATTCATAAAATTGTGTTTAATTGGTGTGAGAGTTACTAATAAACTAGAAGAGTGAAGGTTCGAGTCATGTTGGAGGATAAGTGAGAACACTATTGATCCTCCAGACGAGCTAATAAACCATCATCAACAACAACTACACATCAATTCTACCAGTTGCATGATTAGATGGTTAAATCAATCTTTCATATCAATTAGTATCCATCTTTAGGCAAAAACTCCAACCTAATTTTGGAATCCTCAATTCAGGAGTGAGATACTCATCAAATATTATCAACAGATATAGATAAATTATCCATCAATAATCCAAAAATTAAGAGATTAGACAAACATTTCTAGCAAATAAGTAGTACCTGTTTAGAGCCGTTTTTAGCATCATCATTAACTACCGCAGAATACCGATCTTCCATATCACCTCTTTTTTTCCCTCTTTTACAAAACACAGAGTAACCTTCTCCTTCAACTTCCACTTCATCCACCCTACTCTCTTCCCTCGGAGTTTCACCAACGGTTCCCAAACCTAACGATACGATCGGAATCGAAATCCTCGCCGGCCTCTTCCTCTTTGAAATCGCCACCGCCTCTGCCGTCGTCGACGATGACAACGTGGAGCACTCCGTCGGTTCCTCCTCTTCCCTTAGATTTCTGTTGTAGCAATTAGTCAACGGCGATAGAGGTGATTGACATAAAACTGCCGGCGCCGGCACCGGAGATAGTGATGATGATGCATAGAAGGACGACAGATTTACCGGCGATTGTATAGATGATGGTTTACAGAAAAATGGTGAATTAATTAGTTTGGGTGTTTGTTGTGATGGTGAGAATATTTGAGAATTTGTTATTGCTATGGCACAAGGCATTTTTGTTCTTTGTTCTATTTTTGCTCTGATTTAATTTGCAGGTTTAAATTTTTGGTTGTACGTAAATTTGGAGGAAATGGGGGTATTTATATTGGCGTTTTTGGTTCCTACTTCGAAGAGAGAATTAGTCACCAACGCGCCATGCATGTGTGATGGATAACCAAGTAAATATCTTAATGTGAATTGAATCTGGTTGACATTACTCCATCTTTAATTAAAGTTTTCCAGATTATGTATCGATTTGATTTGATTTTGAAGTTTATCAGTTTGATTTATCGATTATTCATTTGCAGACATGTTAAATTGTTATAGAATTATTAAGATATTGACTTATCGGTTATCGATTATTGATGATTATTCGTTCGGTTATCAATTTAATTGTTAAAATTTGGTACAAGAAAAATCATTGAAAATCACTTATAAACAAGGTGACAAATAAAATAAAATAAACCATGAACATAAGTTGACAGATAGCATCTTGCTCTAAAGCAAATACTGATACATTGTAGAATAACCGAATGTTTGAACAACTATAAATAAAAGTATGAAACTAAACTCTAAGTCAAGAACTTTATATAAAATAGTATAAATATAATTTATTAATTTACTATAGAGTTTTCTATTAACCCATTAAGACCGTTAGAAACTGATAATCCGATAATTAAAAAATAAATAAAATCGTTATCGAAACCGCTAAACCAATAATTCATTGTCGATAAATCAATAAAAAAAAAATTCAATTTAAATTATCGATTTTGATTCAATTTTTAACAACCCTAACTCCCATAATGGACCATGTAATTAATGTGTGAATTATGATTTAATGGTATCCCAATGAGAATACTAAACATCAAGGGACAAACTAAAAATTAAAATTAAAATTAAAACAATTACTTTTTGTGAATATAATCATCATCAAACTTATAATGTAGTTGAATAGAGAAGGATTGTTGAAGTCCATATAAGAAGTTTAACTTTTCCTCGTTCAATCAGTGTGAGACTTAACAATAATGATTCTTGCAATGCGTGAATCAAAACTTAATCAGACTTCAATAACGATACCAAATAGAACGTGGGAAGCACAATAAAATGAAAATCCAACCAAATACTTTTTGTGAATATAACCATCAAAACTTATAGTCTAGTGATATCGACACGAGTCCACATAATAATATACAATATGTGTGAGTTTGATTCTCATTATTCATTTTCTTATAAAGTCCAAAATGAATTTCATCGTCAGACAATTATTGATTCAGGATTAAACGAAATCGCTTCACTTCAATCGAAAATAAATAAATAAATATCAAGAGCTCTGTCAATCTACGATTCCTTCCATTTTTCCATATGCCAATAATTTAATGGCAAAATAAGTTTTTAAAATATATATTATTATATTTTTGCAAAAATTAATAAGTATGCAAATTTGTAGTTTCTGGAAACTCCAAAACATGCATCACGTAAAGGTCTTTTGATTGTTGACAATTCTCAAGTACTTGATCTAAAAATTCTAAGTCTAGGGAGAAAATTTCAACTATAATTGAAGGGAAGAAAAGGTAATCAAATAAGTAGAATGCTAATTTGGGTACCGTTAATTAATTACTTGTTCACACTCAAGCAAAAGTTATTCATAGTCGACAACAAAATTAAGACAATTTGTGTGATAAATAACCCTCCCACCGATTAATTTATTTATCTTACTTTATATTTTAGTCTATCTAAAAAAAATAATATTTTTTACACATTTTCAAATTGTAACTTTCCACATGATATGCTTAAGACCACAAAATTAAAGAATATTTTACATATTTTTTAATTTAATACCGCATGATTCAAACATTTTCTTTATTTTCTTAAATTTCGTATCATGTTAAAATCAGATAAATAGATTGAAACAGAACAATATTGTACTAACATCACAAAAAGTTCATTAATAAATACAATAAAAAGTACTCCTTAATTCTGTCTTAATCTATGTGAAAAATTTCATTTATGTGAAACCCTCTGAGTTCTATGAAAGATTAAAAAATCCAAATTCAGAAGGCCAATGGAGAAAAAATGGATAAAATTAAGGGTGTGTTTGTTGCGGAGAAAAATTCTTGTTTGATTGGTAAAAATAATTAAAAATTAATTTTCATTAAAATGAGAAAAATAATTTTCTTAGCAGAAGTAAGAAAAACAACACAACTGTCACGATTCAATCCACTAGGCCGTGCAGGCACCTACTCTAACGCCTAAATAGGAGAACCCTCGATTCCCAAACAGTTTAAGACATGCGGAAGATTAATAAAAATGGGAATAAAATAACGTTCATGAGAACTTTTATAAAATAAGGAATTTTGTCAACAATTTGAGTTAAGACTTGTAAAGTAATTAACACCCTAGGGATCTAGTCTAAACAAGTACAAGATCTTCTAAGATTTACAAGACATTTAACATAATAACAAATGATGCAACTCCCATCAAATGGAAGGAAAAGTAGGAGCTGTTGGAAATTGTCTTCATCTTCACCTATGAAACATCATGCAATCAGACTATGCCAAAAAGACATAACAAGAGTAGTATCATTACAAACCACACGTACTGGTAGGCATCATCGGTCAACCCGATACCCACCGCATAATATAAGAAAATCAACTAGTAGGAAACATGCAATAAGATTGTTCACTCCTCCACCTTCATTTCCTCATCATTCCCGAACACATTTAGCATATACTAGTACTCTTAGTTCTAACCCCTTACTCAATCCGTCCTTGATCATAACTTAACCATTCTACTTCTTGGAGGAAGTTCCGGATGTAACCACCACCAACCTGATCAACCAATCACGACATACCCTTACTTATTACACCTCACCACTCAACCTTTGACTCCATAGTACGTTCTATCAAGGCCTATTAACTGTTCCCATACAATTTCCCAACTAGAGTAGTACCTAACTACATAACACTTACAACATATCACCCCCCCAATTCTCAACAGCGAGAACACAAACCACCTTTCTAAGCGACACTTAGTAACACATGGACCCTCAGTCTCCACTTACCATATCTTATTCTGGTTTGAGTCGGACCATTCATTGTTCATTCAATAACGAGATATATAACAAATGAACACACCACCTTAATGCAGTTATACATAATTATGGTACAACCAACAGTTTCAGAAGCATTGTACAACTCCGCATTCTCAATAACCAGTAAATATAACAATCAATAGTCCTCTCATGGAACCCATACCAAACAGTTAGTGTACCAAAACGTAGTACCCAATCTCAATTAGTGTGTCGGACATGACACCCGATCCAATTATATGCGTCGGAACGTGGCACCCGATTCAAGTTAGTACGTCAGAACGTGACACTCGATCCATTCAACACAATCACACTCATATGTACATTCTCATAATCATACAATCAAGTGTTGAATCATGACATACATTTGTTCATTCGTACTCATTTCATTAGGCTTGATCAATAAGACTTCATTCACGTACATACATGCATTACAATTAAGCAATTACCAATATACATCACGCAAACAAGAAATCAAACCATCACCTACACCTAGTCCATATGACGGAACTTCCCCTATGGTACACATCTCACGTAACCACTAAGCATACAGGTACAGCCATTCCATTTTTAGGTGCACGAAAGCCTACGCATGAATTCTACCATCAATTATCAATCATACTACGTAGTGAACACAAATTTAAGTCTACTCCATCAAATAAACTTAGCCTACCTGGGGGCCAAGCAGCTGCACAAAATTATGGTTCTAATTCTGGTTTTCGGACCTCGTGACAGTGGATTTGATCAGAAATCCGCACGCTAAGACATCCTTACGCTAGAAATCTCTTTCTCTTTCCTTCCCAAGCCTAGACCAGCCTTTTGAGGGTTTCTGGGCTGATTCTCACCTCTTTTTGGTGTTTCAGGAAAAATGAGAAAATAAGACTACGCGTTATTTAAGTTTTGTCCCGTCCATCCCGCTCTGGCGCGAGCTCTACCGCTCTGGCACCGCCGCTCTAGTGGCAACTGGCCCGCTATGGCGGGATGATGACCCAGTTTTTCCTTGACGTTTTGCCTTTCCTAAATAACGACGGTTCGGGTCGTTACAACAACTAATCAAGTTGATTATATCCTCCCCACCCTTATCGTACTTATCTTCATCCCACCTTCGCAACCCCATACCCAGGGGCGGACCCACCCTTATCGAAGGGGTGTCAATCGACACCTCTTAGTCAGAAAATTACATTGTATTAAAGGTTAAATTTCGATTTAATAAATATATATATAAGTATTGACATCTCTTAAGGTATTGTAAAAATTCTTTGAGGTCATGTGTTTGTTCTAGTCCTACTAGCCTCGTAATTAAAAAAATTACTAAAATCATTGACACCTTTTAATAACAATTCTGGATCCGCTACTGCCTATACCCCTACTCTACCCTTACATATCATAATATTTATCTAAATTATATATAAATACTTTTATACTATACAATAAATTTATATTTATTTTCTTGAAAAAATATTTTTCATCAAAAATATTTTTCTCCTTGCCGAACAATATCCGAGTAGAGATTTGGGTTATACGCAATATGAGGTGAGAGTGGGGGAACACCCATTTGGCCGTCAAAATGCGGTTTGTAAGACCAAAAAATTAGAATTAAATGGTCAAACACGTTTCATTTTTTTCTTTTTGGCTGTGGTGTGATTGGCTGGCTGGCTGCTTTCATATTATAAAATAAAATAATTCAACACAAAATTCACACTTAGTACTATAGTGTTATAGTTAGTTAAGTACTGAACTGGTGATTAGGTGTTATAACTTGTTATACTCGGTCTTTGTTTCTTCCTTGCTATTTCGTCTTTTTTTGGCCGATTCTACCTGCCTGATTCGTCATCAAATTAGTCTCTATCGCTAAACACATATTATATATTTATTGATCTGAAGTAAATATTAATGTAAAACGATATTTTATTGTTCATTTGTTCCCATGTTCCATACTAAAATAAAAACCCTAAATCATTTGATATTTATTATCACAATCAATCCAAATAGGGGTGGAGTTAAGAATAAGACTTACTGGTTTGATCGAATAGTAGCTATAATCCAAATTCTATATTTGTTTTTATAAATTCATCGAATATGTACAAATTATTAGTTTCGATCCCAATAATAACTTAAAAGAGCTACAACTTCTAGTCCATTTGGTAGTTTGGTAGAGTGTATTAAAAAAGGGGAAAGGGTTAAAAATGTCCTTAAACTTAGTGAAAGGAACAAAATGTCCTCCGTTTATAGTTTGGCTCAAAAATGTCCTTATACTATGCGGAGGAACAAAAATATCATCCGTTTGTAGTTTGGTCCAAAAAAAGCCCTTGTCGTCAATACTTTGGTCCAAAAATGCGCTTATTGTTATTTAATGAGTCAAAAATACTCATTTTCCAAATAAATATATTATTATTTTCTTTTTAACACGTTCTTTTTCTAATAATGTTTTTTAAATTAGCAAATGTTTATCTTACTTCAACTCAGAAAAAAATAATTCTTATTTTATTATTATCATTATTTTTTATCGTTATATAAATATAAATATAAATTATTGATGAATTTACTATGATCTTATATATATGACATATATTATATGTCGAAAGGGTACATGAAGTTATTCTATTTTAATTGATAAAATGAGATTAAGAAGAAAAAAAATTTCCTACATTTTTATTTCTTAAAGTGATTTTACAAGAAGAAACAAAACAAGAATAGTGTTCTTTAATAATATTTTAATTAGGAAGCAGATGTGTTTAAAGAGAAAAAAATAATATATTTATTCGAAAAAAGGGCATTTTCGACCCATTTTGTAACTATAGGGGCATTTCTGGACCAAAGTATTGACTGCAAGGACATTTTTGAACCAAAGTATTGACAGTAAAGGCATTTTTGAGCCAAACTATAAACGAAGAACATTTTTGTTCCTTTCACATAGTTTAAGGGCATTTTTTACCCTATTCCCTTAAAAAATAATGCATGCATTAGTCTTGTGTATTACTAGTACCTTGTTTGGTACTCTTTTCCAACCTATGTAGCATTAGTTATATACACTCTATTGTGTATAAATGTGTGCATTGCTAATACCATGGATTTCTAGGTATTAGCAATGCAATGGTTTTAATGCATGCATTAACTCAATTTTAAAGACTCAATTGCCCCGCAATACCTTTTTTATATCTTTTCCACCATAATAGTGAAGGGTATCTTTGTAAATAATTTTTTAATATAATGCATTCTATTTTTAATGCATCAAACCAAACAATGCATAAAAATAATCTATGTATAATTAATGTAAATATAACTAATACATGCATTGCTAATGCAAACATTACTAATACACTCTATTTAATATTATTTTTATACACTCTACCAAACGACCCCTAAAATACTTGTCATGCATAGGCTTCAATAAAAGGAAAAATGTTTCATATATCAAGAACTCTTTGAACACAAAATATTTAATTATATAGATAAAAAGATTTTATCTATCCGTCATCTTGTTTTATATGGTACATTTCTTTATCAGTTTTCCAAAAAGTCCTATATTTTCATAAAATAAAATCATTTTACTATTTCTATTTTTTCTTTAGTGACATATTTATTGGAATCTCACAGTTTGATACAAAACTTACCTTTCTATTAAATTAGTTAGAAGAAAGAAAAATGAAGTAAATTAGTTATAAAAAGTTTTTTTTCACTGATGTCAGTGTTCGTATTGTAGCATGTTTTAATAAAATTTAAATTTGATCAGGAAGTTCCATATTTTAGGGGGCTATCCAACAAGTCAAATCTACGTATATACTTAATAAGACTTAAATTCGAGATATTTGATTAAAAATAAAAAAATAATTACTATTTTACCACAATTATATTTGAATATAAGTTTAATGGTGGTCAAATTGAGGAGTTACAATAAAATAATTAATCTGAGAAAAAAATACTGTTTTAAGAAAAAATAAATTAAAATTAAAGATAGCATGATTGACAAGCACTAATTTAGGTGATTCAGTCATTGAGAAGGTTGAACATGGTTGGACTGAGAGCTAAGTCATAGTATTACAACAACTTTTAAATAATAAATAAATAAAGTTTCAAATATGTGGGGCTTCTACATGCAATAATACTTTGTCTAATTATGAATTATTCTTCAGTATAAAATAAATGTATATGATATATATTCAAAAATACAAATCTTCATTCAAATTTTAACAACAATTCCAATTTGTCCAAAATTGAGGAAATAGTCTCAACTGCCTCTGTTTTAATTTGTCTTTTTATCTTTTCTTTTCTTTTGGTTTTATTTACTTTTTCTTGTTTTTTTTAATTATTATTTTGGGTGTTCAAAATGGTGCAACATTTTGATGAATAATTCATTGTTCACCATAAACTTTGACTGATTCACTATGGTTTAATTTAATATATTTAATTTACAACTATTATTTTGTGCCAAAGTGTTTGGTTAGTGTTGTTTAAGTGTTTGGTTAGTGTTGTTTTAGTCTAATTAATCTTTATAATTTTATATTATAACTATTGTTTTGTGCCAAAGTGCCAAAGTGCCAAAGTGTTTGGTTATTTTTTTTTATTATTTCAATAATTACTTTGAACACTTCACAAATTGAAGATTTCGTACAAGTGAATAAAGTTGCTTATATTTTTATTTTTATTTTTTTAATTATTATTATTATATATTTTGATCTTGGTGTGCTATTTCTTTATTTATTTCTCTACTCCTTATTTTTTATGTTTGAATAATTAGTTTGAACACGTCTCGCTAGTTGGTATGCTAATAAGTTTTCATAATACAAGAACTTGTGATAGAATAGATCTCGTGATATCTTTCATTATTAAGATTTCAAATTCAAGCTTTCAGAATGAAAAATATTCTGCTCGAAATTAGCGCTTTCCACTTTTATACATTGCGCACATGAATCTCAATTAATTAAGGCACATCCAAACGAGTACCAGATAAAGAGGGGAGAACAAAATTACCTAAAAAAACCAGACTTTACAAGTTACAACATGCCAATATAAATTTAATCGAACTCTAATATAATTACGGATACCAAAAAGGAAACTAAATGATAGTACATCCATATGCATGGTTGACCAAATTTTATATAAATTGAAGTATATTTAATTAATTTTGATTGGGAAGAACGTGGTAGTTTATACATCGTGTAATCATTTTCTATATCGATATAAATATAAATGAATTTTAGTAAACATACCATGTGATAAAGTGATTAATTAGTGGCTTCAACATTAATTAATTGTTGAAAAGTATCAAGCAAGTATTATTAGAGTATACGTGTTCTATACGAGGGAACATAAATTATTGTAGCTAGTTCTTTTTCACACGATATTTCGTTTTCTGCTAATTAATTCTTGCCACGCTTAAAGTTCTTCTTTTTTTTCCATATATATATTTTAATGATAGTATTTTCATCAAAAGTAGGAAAATAATTTCCCGCTGGCGTTAATACTTCACAATTACTCATCAATTAATCTTTTAGATGTTATTATCAATTTTTAATAACCGAACATTTCTTAAAAACACTATTATTTCATTTGGTTTGTCAATATTATTATTATTAATATTATCAATCTTTAGTTGTTTTTTTTTTTTAATAAAAAATAATGTTTCTTTCTGTCTTCAAGAATATAACCATGAGTTAATTTCATATATAGTTACTAATTTTATTTTTTTTGATAACCAAGAAATCTGTCTGTGACCTGACCTACCCTTTGGATCAATCACAGCCTTCTAAACTCGGTGGATAATGGACCCTCCCCTCTACCCTTCTCCACTTAAATACCGGGCTTCGCTTTGCATGGTGTGGGGCTTGAACTT
The DNA here is from genome assembly GCF_000226075.1 of Solanum tuberosum. Lineage (NCBI taxonomy): Eukaryota > Viridiplantae > Streptophyta > Magnoliopsida > Solanales > Solanaceae > Solanum > Solanum tuberosum. The sequence goes on from NW_006239128.1 coordinate 178,286, forward strand.
GCGACCTAAGCCACAAATCCTCCACATTTTGCCACTTGAGCTAGGCCTTGGGGGCTATAATTACTAAAATTATAAGTATATGATTACTAAAAATATATAATTTAATTAGCGAGTTCAATCAAATTGAATTACCTTGTCTTTGGCTTATATACGTGTTAAAAAAATACATTTAATAATTATACAAATAATATAATCAAAACTCATCAAATGAAATTGTAAATTTTGAATGAATCCGCCTTTAGTAAAATCCACATAAATAAAGACATTTTTCGTAATTGAATAATTCAGCTGTCACTTGTAAGCACATAGTCACCTTGCTGCCACGTGTCATACCCACTGCTGAGCTGTCTTATTGCTGTAATCTCCAAATAGCCACGTCACTCTCCACGTGTCAACATGGATATACATAATACTCTCTAAAGCCCCCTCCCCCCTCTATAAATTGACAACTACTTAACCCAAAAGATTATTAAAAATATAACTAAATAAATAAATAAAATCTCAAACAAGTTAATTTTACTGAAATTATTATTAAAAAAATGTCAACAGAGCAAGAGAAAAGAGCTGAGCTGGACCGCAAGGCAAGGGAAGGAAGGAGTGACTGTGGAGAGGAACAGGTGGCAAAAGTCTTGAAGCCCAAGAACACCTTGCTGAGGGTAATTAGTTCATAAAATTTGATGTTAAGTTCGGATTCTTCAAAAATATATCGATACGATTTCAAAAATATATCTATAAGATAATACATATATATATGTACGTGTCAAATTTTCTAAAAGTATCATTATATATGTATATGTCAGAATTTTCAAAAATAACATTATATATATATGTGTGTCAAAATTTTAAAAAATAACATATTTTGTTAAATTCGCTACTAGTAGTATATTTTTAGAGAATTTAACACGAATATAATAATAATTTTTTAGAGTTTAATTATATATGTTATGTTGCTTGGAGTCTTAAAAATTAACACATATAATTTTCTTAATATATATATATCAAACTAATAATGGTATCGTTTTAAGGGTTTTTACTTAACATCGTCCAACTTCATCCAAGTATACCATAGAAGTCGCGTAGCCGTATTTTATCATTAAAAAAAGTTATTAAAATTTATCTAAATATTATAGAAATTAATTAATAGGATTTTATAAAGAGATTTTATCTGAATTTAAGCAGAATCGGAAACCTTTGCGGTTGAAAACATTTGTATAGTGATTTGTTGTGATATTTAGCTATAGTTTGAATATTTTTTCTACGAAAAATAATTTAGGAACTCTGTAAAAGTTGGACGAAGTTGAGTGAGGTTAATAGTGTAATAATTTTATTGTAATAAAATATAAACGAAGTGATAATTTATGAAATTATACTTGGATTTTTATGATACGTTCAAAACAATACAAATCGTGCGTTATAATTATATATACACAAAATATTATTTTTATTTTGTAAATTTTGTATCAGACAAATAGTTTCACATAAATTGAGTCGTATTTGTGACGTTTTTCTCTAGAATTTTTTTGTAAAGGGAGGATGCGAGGGGGGCAAACGAGGAAGGAGCAAATCGGAGAAGAAGGGTTCCAAGAGATGGGTCGCAAAGGCGGGCTCAGTTCAAGCGGCACCTCGGGTGGACACCGTGTCCAGGAGGAGGGTGATCCGATTGATGAGTCCAAGTATAGAACCAAAACTTGATCATGAACAAGTTGAAGTTGATACTAAAATAATTTAGTGTTAATCTTTTTAAACCTTTTTTTTTTAAAAGATGAGTGTACATTATGGGTGTATTGGTATATGGATATTTATTTTTTATTTTTGTAATATTCATGTGTTTGATAGGTAAGCAGAAAATATACTACAAGAAAGTCGAAGCTAAGGCCCAAGAGTATGAGGGTTATAAGGGTGGGGATGGAGATATAGTCTAATTGAGGATGGAGAGGACATAATCATTACTTATGGAATTAATGGAATTAATTTGTTTCATTGTTAGATTGTATTAAATTTTGGGGGTGATGTTCTCAACAAGAGTTTTTTCATATTCAGACTCAAATTCGAAATCTTTGATTAAGAGTGAAGCAGTTCATCATTATATCACAATTCATGTTGGTATAATTAAGCGGGTTAATAGCTTGTAGCCAAATTTTAAAATGGCATAATATATGGTGTTTTAAAATTTGGTCTCAATTGTCAATTTTTTAGTTTATGATGTGTATAAGTAAGATATTTAAATTATTATAAAGTTAATAATTAGTAGACATGTGTTAGATGATAAATTTATATTCTATATAGCAAGTCGCATGAAATTTGGTATGTAAGACGTGTGTTTATTTGTTCTCGCATGAGATGTATGCATCATACATGTATGGCAAGTCACATGAAATTATTTTCTATGTAGGATGCGTCTATACTTGTTTAATAGTGTAGTTTCATATATATGGTATGACGAGAATAATTTCAGTATGGTGGGATAGTGTATACGCCGTCTTATTTCTACTTTCCAGAGGAACCCACAACAATAAAAAATCGTACGATATAAACGAAGCAAAAATGAACAAGTAATATAGTAAATCGAAGAATAAAAATAGAAGGAAAATACTAATACTAATACCCAAAAGGGAAATTATATAGAGCATGTTCAACAATTAACTAACCTTTCTTCCCTAATCTTAATTAGTCCATCTAAATAAGATTTAATCTCTTTAGCTAACTAGCTAATCTTGCTAAAACTCCAACTAATGGTGCTGAATTAGCAGTAGCAGCCTCACCTTGCTTATAATTATCTCTTGAATCATTATATTGATCACTATTATCAGGTCCTCCAACAATTGCCCCAACTAAAACATTTGGATTTGGTGCATTTCTTTTGAACCATTGATCAAAACCTTCTTGGCAACCCACTGGTTTTTTGTCTTTTTTAATTGACACAATTGATGCTCCTCTGTGATGAACTTCTTGTGGGTAATTTGTACCAAATCCAACCATGTAACTCATTTTTTGGGGGTTTTCACCAAGTATATAATCCACCTGAAAATAATTGGAAAGTTTTAGTAAAGATAATCTAACTAGATTTTTCTACTTATAGGCATCGATATAACAACATGTTCAGTGTAATTTTATAAACAGGGTCTGACATCTACAACATGTTCAGTGATATAACTAGATTTTTCGTATTGTCATGTCACTAAAAGAATATCTACAAGTAAACATCTACTTAACTGTCAGATTTGTAATTTTGAAAATAAGACAGATTACCTGAGATTTAACTAAGTTTATTAGTTGCGAAGGCTCCACATTTCCACTAGAGCATTGTAGAGAATTTTTAGTGGCAGATAATGTATCTGCATAAGTTGTTATAACAAATGTTGCAGTTGTGACAAATTGAAGATTATTCCAATAATCCCACCATAAAAGTCCTCCATTAGTCTTCTGTATATTGTTATGTCCCTTTTGTATACAATTGCATATAAATTCCTCTGCATTTTTCTTGTATTCATTCAATAAAGTACTTTCATTTCCTGCAAATTTATTCTCCAGCAGATCCTGCAAGAAATTAATAATGTGTGAGCGAATCACGCGAGTTTAACTTCGATACGCTAAGCGTATGAAATGGACTTAATTGATGAAGATGGTTCAATTGACATTCCTTTGTCTATACAAATAAGATGCGGATTCAGGATTTGAACTAAAACTGCTATTTTCTGTATCTCAATTTATGTAGCATCATTTAATTTGACATAAAGTTTAAGAAACCTTAGACGTGTGAATGTAAGTCATTTCGTTAAGGAAAAAGAGAAATTATAAAATTAAAGTTTATTTTTAATTATAGAAAAATGACTACTTTTAGGATGGATTAAAAAGGAATGGTGATTTTTTGAAATGTGATATTCTAGAAATTTTTGTTAGAATTTCTGATTTCGTCACTTTCTAATATTAACATAAAAATATTACCTTGGCAATGAGTACTTGAGCACCAATATATTTGTCATCCCATGAAAAATTTAATCTGGTCCCTCCACAACTACTGGACTTTTCATTAATGTAATCCAGGTATGTTTTGTCTTGGGTGGCTTTATACAACCAAACAGCAGCCCACAATAGTTCATCCTGTTTGAAGCCCAAATAAGAAGGGAAAAAACATATATATACAATCAAATTTCTCTGTAATGACGATGTTTGTCTAAATATCGTTTACAGTTATAGCGAAACGTTATTATCAAGAACATATAATATACCATAATGTGTGAAAATCAATTTTAGTAAAAACTTGACTGTAATATTGAAATGTTGTTATAGTAAGATCTGACGGTACTCGGTAGATATCACTATTTGGAAAGTCAAACAATAAGTTTGATTTAATCCAATTTAAACTTCAAAGATTAATTAGATATGTCACATTAATCGAAACAGAAAAAGTAGTTACAATTAAGTTTATAGTTTAATTGTTTGACATCACCAACGAGACAATAGTACTCTTCATTTATAATAGCATAAATATTTATTTTAAATATCGTCATATAAATTGAGATTACCTCATAGCCGGAGCTACCATAGAATTTACCGGCCACAGGAATGCTACTTGTGTACACGCCTGGAAACTTTTTAGCAAAATCAAATAGCTGCAAAACAATGCAATAATTAATCAACATTTGACTCACAAATAGGTTTATTGGAAGTTCGACTTTAGAAATAGCTTTGTAATACGTAAATCTGAATTAAATCGAAGACCAATATTAGCATATAATACTTTTTTTAGAAAAAGAAAAGGAATCTTCACACAAATAATTGAATAAATTACTATTTGTTTTCTAAATGTATAAATAGATTATACATGAATTATACATATATATCATATCATATTAATTATTTTAATTTAATCAATTATGTGAACAAGGTTATTTTTCTCTTCCAAAAAAAGTTGTTTTGTAAGTATGACTTATTACCTAATCAATTCCCATAATCATTACTCCGTCCGTTTCATTTTTACTTGACCCTTAACACTTTTCTGTAAAAAGTATTTATTATGGGTCTAAATTAATGTAATTAATTACGTATTGAAAATTTAATTATTAATTTATTTATATAATTATTTAATAATAAATATTTATATTTTTAAAAATCAATCAATTTAGCTTGATTCATTGAAATTTGCAAGTAAAAAATATATGTCCTTTTTTAATATAAAAAAACAAATATAAAAGATCTTTTTATAGAGAACGCATAAATTTTAAAATTATTACTATATCAAATAATCAATGCATATAATTTATATATAAGTATTATTAGTAAGAGCTTAGTTGTCACCTCTTTGGCATGAGTAAGAAGCTGATTCGAGTAACCCGAATCAGATTCCTTAAAAGCAACGGCCGCAGCAGCCAGCGCTGCGGCCGTTTCTCCAGCCATGTCAGCACCCGGGTGTTGTTCATCAATTTTGTAAACACTCCTCGGCGTTGTCATATCTTCCGGCCTCTCCCAACACTTATGATCGGAAATTCCCTCTCCGATTTCGCCATATAAAACATGAGACTCTTTATGTGCTTTGATGAAATAATCAGTGCCCCATTTGATTGCATTTAGAGCATTTTTCAGTTCATTTTTTGAATTTAATTGAGATTCGAATTCAGTTGCGCTCCATGCTAGCATTGTTATCGTAAATGCCATCGGAAACCCGAATTTTACGTTGTCTCCGGCATCATAATACCCTCCCGTCAAATCAATCTAATTGAAAAATTGTAAAAAAGAGAGGTTAAATCATAAAATTACATGATCGATGAAGATTTATATAATTTGTATAGTGACAAATGAATCTAGAGTTTTTGAAACCAAACCTAGGCATATGTGAAAAGTCAATAAAAGTATACTAACATTAGGAGTAATAAATAAATGTGAAACTCGTAAAATTAAAATTTTGAATTCGCTTTTGACATTGATTTGTTTGGAAATGTGACATAATAATTATTGTTGTTTGTGCTAATTGTTCGCTCCCTAAAAGAAACGCCTACAAGCATAATTATTATTTTTGGACAATGGACTTATGGATTGAGTCAAATTAAAAAATAATTAATTCAGTTGAACCGTTATATTGATTTTATATACTTATGCAAAAAAAGTCAAATCAGTTGAAGTCGTTATACTACGACATTCTTGTTTTAATACGCGAAGATGGTGATGAATCGTTCTCATATATTATCAAAATCTTTTTTATTGTTCTCTGGTTACGCTAAATTTTGATACAAGAAAGAGGGCCTAGTGTGTACTTGTGCAAAAAAAAAAAATGTCTGTGTGATTTATGTGTGTCGATTGTGTATCTATAACTCTAGATTTTAGATTCCCCTCTCATAGGAAGGAAATACTTCCACGATTTTGCTTAGAACTATAAACTATAGATTCATCTAAATTCACTAATTTTGGCTAATCGAATAGTATATATAAGTTGAAGAAAAATTACTAACCACAAATACCCGATTCCTTGAGAAATGATCAAATGGGCTTATACAAGATTCTAGAATTTCGAACTGAAATGATAAAATTAAAATTCTGAATCTGTCTCTAACGTTTACGTACCCCGTCGTCTTTGCCATCGTTAAGGGCTGAATCTCCACGCCATTGTACACGTTGATTAGAAGGCAATTTTCCAGATCTTTGTGCTTCAAAATACAATAAAGATTTTGTAAGTGCTGCTCCATAATCAATTGAAGCTGCATTTACAAATAAAATCACAAGGCAAAAACCAAGCATAAAATTATTTGTTGAAGACATGGCTAATAATAAAATTATATTATTCAAGAGAATTTTTTTTTAGTTTGTGAGTTCTCTCTAATATAGTTTGAGGATATTGCATGATAAGCATATATATATATATATATATATATTGAGAGTTATATTTAAGACAAAAACTCTATTTATGAGACATATTATTTTTGTATTTTTTTTAAACTCCAGAAAGTACTTTATGTAGATCGTAAAAATAAAAAGAATTTCTTATACTTTATTTATTAAATAAAATGGCCTGAAGAGGCCACAAAATTCATTCTTAAAAAAAATAAAAATATAAGAGAATTTTGGAGGATCCTACTAATGAATTGGGAAAATGGAAAGAAAATCTTTATCTACCACGTATAAACAATCTTAACTATTGAAAAAAATAATTCAAATATATTAGCGATTAAAATAAATAAACTTATCCACTCTCGCTATTTATATCAGAATAAATTTTTATTTAATTTAACTCTGGAGTCGAGGAACATCACAAGTCGAAGGGAATATGGTTTGTTTCCATTTTGAGTGTTATATTCTAATATTTAACGTATATATTTTGTTCATAGTTTATTAATATCATATATATATATATAAGCTATTTAGGAACAAATAAATCGTTTATCTTGTAATCTAACTTTAGGGGTAAGAGAGAAGACAAGAAATAGACGCGAAAATTTCACTTAAAACATATAGTTTTTTTTAAAAAAAAAAATCAATAAAAATAGCACAGTGTACATGGAATACCTTTTTTTTAAAGAAAATATTTTTAGAGTTTATTATATATGATTTTCAAAAAGTTTTTGTTTTCCGAAAATAGAATTATAAAAAAAGAAATTTTAGATTTTGACTAGTTTGAATTTTTCTAGAAAAGATTAGTACATTGTTGCAACCCATGTGAACTTGAAAAAAAGATAGTACTATGCATATGGATAATCTGTTTTCACCATTTGAGATGTTTGAGCCATGATATGTTATTAAAAATAAAATTGTCTTTCGTAGGAGCATTTTATCTTTAAAGTGAATTTTTGAGATGAAACTTTGAATAAATTAGGACCAAAATAGGTAGCAAACATCGAGCAGAGAAAAACAAAAATCAAGCGAAGATACAAAATATTCAACAACCCTAAAAAATGTTAAATAAGTATGTCAAATAACTAGATGATATTAAAAATGATCACATTTGTCACTCAGAAATACAACACTCATTAAGGATAAAATGCGAGAAGGTAAATTGAAATTTGGATCATAGCTTGTGTCGATTCGTTAAAATTTATTTTCCTTCTCCTTTATGATCGATCTTCTATTTTAAATATTTATTTTCTTTTTTTAGTTTTTAAAAATATTTTACAATATTCACTTTCATTTCAAATCTAAATTCGACATTAATTACAGAATATCTATAAAGAAAATATCACACACTTCTCATTTTGAGTTATAACCAACTTATCCCTTGAAAAAAATTCAACTATCTTAAAATTCAAAGTTTGAATTGAAATATTAATTTATAATTAACAGTTATAGACTTGTAGACATATATTAACAATTATAGACTTAAATCGTTCCACACAAACAAGGGAGTTCAATTTTTTTTTTGAACATTTCTTCATAGATACCTTATTACTAGGAGTGATGAAGCCGTTTGAGTTGAATTTCGACACATTAAAACAGACCGATTCCATAAATGAGTCATTGTTTAATTTTATCCAAAAGTTATAGGAAAAATTACCTAAATATACAATTTATTTTATCATATTTTCTAAAAAATATTATCATTTGAAAAAATTATAGAAATCTCTACTCACTCCTATTCTCGGATACATCACTCTTACGCGATGTATTGAAATGATGTATCACGATAGGCGTGCCTTGTATCAACAAAGGTAATGTATCGGGACACAATGTATTGGAACGATGTATCACGATAGGTGTGCCTTGTATCAACGAAGGTAAAATATCGGGTCATAGAGCAATGTATCGAGACAACTATGTCTTGTATCAATAAAAGTAATATATCAGAACACAATGTATCGGACGTTGAGTGATGTATTCAAATCAGTACGTGATATATCAGGACGTAGAATGATGTATCTGGATGCGGGACACGATGTATCCGAAATCCTAAATTTTAAGGGATTTTTATAATTTAAAAAATAGAAAAAGATAGGATGTAATTGGCTCTTAACACTATGAGATTTGTGTAGAATATAGGTTATATGGGTTTTAGTTGGGACGAGCACTGGTTAAAATATCATAGCTCAATTCGTAAAACTCTTACAAATTTTTAATTTTTTGATGGTTTCTTTCACAATTTGTTTAATTATCAACCAAAAATATTTTATCTCTTAATTATAGTTATATAACATATCAAATAAATTTGTACTATTATAGTTATATGTAACACATCAAATAAATTTGTAGCTATCAATAATGGTTTGTGGTGGAGTGGTAAGTACTCTTTCACTCTTAATCAGAAGTCTCGAGTTTGAGTCCATCTAGATACAGAGTCGACATTTGTTAGAGAGTACTTTACCCAATTGGGACTTTCTGGAGCAAATTTGGATGTATACAATTAGGGGTGTCAAATGGGCAGGTTGGGTTGAAATTGGAGATATTAAAATGGGTTGAAATAGAAATCGGGTTGGGTCTTGACACCCCCAAGTTTACTTTGGACTCAAATGGGCTAAAAAATGGGTTGGGTCTTGACCCACCCAATTTGACCCGATTAATCTCAATAATTTTAACATAATATTTAACTTTTATAATCACAATTCGAATTTCAGCTCAAGATTTTTTTTTTTAAAGTAACAAATGAATAGATAAATCCTAAAAAATGTTAAATAAGTAATAATTCATACCGTTAGGCTTTAATATGAACATATCTTAGAAAAGAGTTTTAAAACGGGTTGAAATTGGAGATTGAATTGAGCTCAATTGAGAATTCTCTTAAAATGGGTTAGGCTTGAATGAGTTGAGATTGAACCCAATTCAAATTATCTTGAGCCCAATCCTTAAAATTTTGGACGGGTTAGGCGGGTTATCTATGTTTGAATTCATTTTTGACACCCCTATATACAATATAATATATAATAATGACATTTCACATAAAATGAAGACACAAGCTTTGGCTCAGCTTCATACTTACAATTTGCATCCACCCATCCATCATTAATTTTCTTTTGAGTATAATTTTCTCAAATTTACATGCCCAAATGTGCACAAAATCACATTGTCCAACTCTAAATCAACTAGTACTAAGAAGAACCAACAAAAAAAATGTATACACAATGGTATATCGTTAGACTTTCTCATACAATATAAACAGGTTCAATCCTCATTGACGTTCTTCGATTTACAAAACATCAAGAACTTGACATTATACGAGTATACAAAAGCTCGTTCCACGTGTCGGGCAATCCCGGGAGACACCAATGAATACAATCAGCATACATAGCTGGATCAGCTTGCTGCTCGGGAGTTAGCATTTTGCCTTGTCGAATTGTGTATAATGAAGTGTGTGCATCTTTTCTATACTCTGATATACGTGTGATATTCATGAAATATACAGGGAATTTCATTGATTTTGTCACATTTGATGCTATAGCAAATAGCCTCTTATCTGTTCCAACATTTAGTGGCATTGACATGTTCAATACTGGTGCTGTCTCCTTTGCACATTTTATCCCATTTGGATTATTCCAATCCATACTCCTGTTTTCATGCATTTCCATATAATATACAACCATTATTAGTTCACTTTACAAGAATTGCAATTCATCAACCAAGAAAGTACTCCAAGTTTTATGCATCGACGATATAATAAAATATTTTGTACAATCATCATGTCATCTAAAACATAATTGTAGGTGATTCTAGCATTGGTTTGTAACCTAGAATGAAAGATAAGAAACCTATAGGTACAATATAAAGTCACGTTCCAATTTATGCGATAGTATTTGACTGGATAGAATGTCCGAAAAACAAAAAGTTAAAGCAAGAAGGAGCACAACACAAGGAAGATTTAGAAATTACTTGATATGCATAGGCGACATGCTCATGAAGAAGACACGTGTCCTTTTGGGATCTACATTGTTTTGCACCCATTGAGACCATGTTGTCAAAACTCTTGTATAAGCTATAGTCCTATCAATCTCATCATATTCTATCGATCCTTCATCAAATGAGCCTCGTCTATAAGAAAATAAATAAATAATTAGAAACATAAATGTTAAATTAAGATTACAGATAAGAAAATGAAGTTGACTATTTTTTTAAAAACAAAAAATTGTTAGAAACTTTTATGTCTAACAAAAGTTACAACAAAAAGTAACTCTCGAGTAATCTTAGTAGCTCAGTTGGTTGACTACCTGAACTTTCACCTTATTGAAAAGCAACCCTCGTATTTGCAAATTTTAGATGTATACAATGTATAACCACGAAATAGTTAATGTGTAATAATAACTTTTACACCGAATTAATACCTGTTATGGGTACTATGGTGAAATTTTCACCATCTAGGTAAAAATGTTAAGATTCCAATTATTTTATTACAAATAAATAGTTTTTTTTTTTTGAAGAATTATACTTACAAAACTTTCATGGTGCCACCATTCATCCACCAAACGTAAGTGTTGAAGATAAGATAATCCACATTTTTCCAATTATTTCCATGTTTTTCAATTGATTCTGGCATGATGAGTCTGGTCAAAATGCTATGTACTGCTGGATCATCTGAATTTGACTCCACAAGATATGGAGCCCAATAAAATTCCACCGTGGCATTATATTCCTGCAATATTTACCCCGCATATTCAGTGTTATTCCATAAGTAAATTCGAAAAGGATGGTGCGTACGTAGACATTGCCCTACCTCATAAAAATAGAAAAATTGTTTTCCGAAAGACCTTATACTGAAGTAAAACATATATGAACAATTTTCTTTGGCCGGTGATAGTAGTTCAACTAATAAAAGAAAGTTGCAAATAGACATAAGCAACGTACAAGTAATAGGTGAAAATGGGCTTAAACAGCCAATTAATCCATGTTTATAGATTATCTAATGAAGTGATGCTACATCATTAGTTAGATATATAATCAAAAAGTCAAAACTACTATCCCATGCTCATTAGGAATAATTTATGAAGTATCATTAGAGTCTAATTAACATCCCAAAAAATGAAATATAATTCCCTCTTGTACCAAAACATATTTATTTTGTTGAGTATCTATTTTTTCATGTATTTATTTGAGTAGACCGATTCAAATTTGAACTTTATGATTCCAACTTTCGAGTTTGAAGTTTTATCACTGAGATTACTTATTTATTTGTACTTCTTGTGGAGTTTTTAGCACATACAAAGAATTTGAATCAAAATTACTGAATTCTGATGAACATCCATAACTTACATGTTACATCCATCCCAACTCCCTCTAGTTAGCCTCAAGCATCACTCGAATATATACATCTCATAATCATAAGAGATTATCACTATTTTACCCATGGTATATCCCACTTATTTGATAAAAAAAATCCACAAAGGTATACTCGATCTTTGTAAGGATATATAGTTTAGAAATAGTACAGTCTTTTATATTTATTAAATTTCGTGTCTAATTAAACTACATACATTATTGAAACGAAGGGAATAACAAACTTTTTTGGCTGTAAATATATAATAAAAGAAAGTTGCAAACTATTTTACAAGCAGACAAGGATGGTGTGGCATCTACTAAGTTAATTAAAATATCAAAATTGTGCTAAGCTAGCAACTTTTGGAAATTTAAGTGTCATAGGTGACAAGGATAGTAGAAAAGCTAACTATATAAATACTAATTCAGTTGTAACCATACCAATTAATCAATGTTCTTACTTTATAGATTATCTAATTAAGTGATGCTAAATCATTAATTAGACATATAATCAAAAGTCAAAACTACTATCCCTTCATGAAGTATCATTAGAGTCTCAACATCCCAAAAAAAGAAAATATAATTTCCTCTTGTACCAAAACATAATCATTTTGTTGAGTATCTATCCTTCATCTCCTTATTTTAACATATAAATTCAAAATTTAAACTTTATGATCACGAGTTTAAAATTCTATCATTAAAATTACTTATTTATACAAAATATTTGAATTAAAATTACTGAACTGATGAATTCATAACTTGCATGTTACATCCATCCCAATAACTCCCTTTAGTTAGCTTCGAGCATCACTCGAATAAATACATCCCATAATCATAAGAAAGATAGTGGCCACTAAGCGAGGTTCTTTCGAAAAATTCTTTTTCCTTCCTAATTATGGTACTCATGATTGATTTGAGGATCTTACTTTTCTATCGTATTTTATTTTCTCCATTCCACAAATCCCATTAGCCCCCATTGAATAAATTTTAAATACCGAATAATTAAAGGAAAAACAAAAATGTACTCAAACTAATTAGAAAGAAAGAATTATAAAAATACCTCAATCATGAAAACTGATAAATGTCCAATCTTTTTATATTTTTTCCAGCTGAAAGGAACCCCAGATTGAAGCAAACAAATCATAGATTCCCATTGGTTCCTATTTAATGAATCCCCCACAAACATTAATCTCTTATTCCTCAGCTTTTCAAGTAGCAATCTTGCTCTAAACCTGAAAAAAATTTAATCACACAAATATTTTCTTCAGAAAAAATAACATATTGAAAATTCAAGAAAATGATTCTTTATACTCCATGCATTTCAATTTGATTGTTCGAATTTAACTTGACACTTTGACTCTTCTAGAGTTATCCAAAGATATGCAGACAAAATATCCTTTAATATTATTGTTAATATTACGTGGAGAATTGAAATTAAAGAGTTACAAAAAAGGGAAGAAATGTTCTTTTTCAAACGTACTAAAAAAGAAAAGTAAGACAAACAAATTAAAATGAAGCTAGTAATTACTTGGGTAAAAAGCAATCTCTTGGCTGCCATTTCCACTAAAAAAGACTTTTGAATATTTTAGTCCTAAACTAAAAATAAGCAAAATGTACTAAAATAGCCTTTTATAAAAGAGTAGTCAAAAAAATGAAAGAGACGTTCTTTTTTAAACATGCTAAAAGGTAGAGTAAGATAAATAAATTGAAACGAAACAAATAATTACTCGGATGAAGAACAATCTCTTGGCTGCCATTTCCAATAAAAAAAGACTTTTGAATGTTTCAGTCTTAAATTAAAATTATGCAAGATGTATCAAAATACCCTTTAACAAAAGAGTTATCAAAAAGGAAAAAAATTGATTTTTTTAAACGTGCTAAAAGGTAAAGTATGAGAAACAAAGCTATTAATTACTTGGGTAAAGAACAATCTCATGGCTGTCATTTTTAAGTTTTTTAAAAAAACTTTTGAATCTTCTCGTCTTAAATTAAGCTTATGCAAAATGTACTAAAATACCTTTTAACAAAAGAGTTGTCGAAAAGAAAGAAAAACATTTTTTTTTAAACGTACTAAAAAGGGGGAAAGTTAGACAAACACATTCAAAGGGAGCGAGTAATTACTTGGGTAAAGAACAATCTTTTGGCTGCCATCTCCAATTCTGAAACAAAGAATCCTTTCTTCCATTCTTCAAACAAGTAACTTGTTCTGTTAGAAACTTACATTCTTTTTCTTTATAAATTGGATGAGTAACATTATCAAAAACCCATTGCCCATTAAAAAGATCACAACTTTCTGGTGGCAATTCAATTTCCTCTTCTTCTTCATTTTCACTTCTTGAATTTGTCAAAACAGAGGTATTTTGGCTCTGTTTTCCAAGAATCTTGGAAATTTCTTGAACCCCATTTGATTTATTTGAAGAATCTTCAAGAATTTTGGGGTTTGAGATCAATTGGAAATGAGCAATGGACTTGATATCTTCATTGTACATGAAGAACACAAAGAAGAAGATTGAGAAAAGTATTATGCATAATTTGTGGCCATTTCTGCAATTTTGTTTCATGTTGAATAATTTTGGAGGAGAAAAAATAGTGGCTATTTTGCTAATTTTGAGTTGGAATGAATGCATGAGGTGAAAGTAGTATACTTACTTATTATATAAGTAAGAAAAGAGTGAAAGAAATACTAACATATAGATACTAGGAGTCGTGGTGTACTACTGGTGGGATTGTTTCATCCTTAATTAGAGGTCTCGAATTTGAGCTTTGAGAATGGAGAAATTTTGTTGGGAGCGTCATCTCCAAATGGACTCTGCAATGTAAGATTTAGATTTAGTCGGACTCGAATGCGTGTTTCGGATATCGGGAAAAAACAAAAAAAAGTTAACATATGAATAAGTATTATATTTTTAATTATAATTTTTTATTTGTTTAATGAGATTTGGTGAAATGGGATTATTTTTTTCTTGCAAGAAACTGAATTTTGAGTATAGGATGATTGGGAGGCATGTCTTTCTCACCTTCCATCTATTTAAAACTACTCTAGAAAACTAACTACTACTGTAATTTGTTGTATTTAAATTAGGGAAAAAGGTCTGATATATCCGTTTAAGATTTAAATTCGATATACTTCTTATTATAAACAAATATGACTTAATGCAATGTTCAATCTAGAAATTATATTGGATTATTCACAAATTATGTTGGATCGTTATTTTTTAAAGTTCCAAATAAAGGATGAAATAAACACAAGCTATTGATATGACTTCATGAATGTGCAACCTGACTCAGAAAATTATATTGTATCGTCACAATTATTTATTCAATCATAAAATATACCAACTTATGTTTCAAGATTAAATATATCATTTACCTTATCCTTACGTAAAATAAAACACTTTTATTTTTATAAATGAAATAGAATATCTTGTCACCAACAATAGATAAATGGATGATTAAAGGAGTATTTAATATCTTGTCACCAACAATTCTACGTGAGGGGTAGTTAGGTCCTTAGGAGGTAAGAGGAGTTGATGCCACGATTAAGCAACTATTAAGGTTAAGGATCAAATTAGATAAATTTATATTTGTATCATGTGTTTATATCAAAATAATTCATCTTATTATGATGATAAGTAATTTAATAAAAATAAATTAACTTAGTGTTAGAAGTGTTACATATAAATATGTGTTATTTATATGTTAATTTGATTTAAATATTCGATACAAATAAAATCTCATTCTTCTTATGTACATGTGTTCCCAAGTTACTTAGCATGATATAGGTTGTAAATAGCGCTTCAGGTCATCACTCTGTCATATCCATTTCATTGTTGAACTATTAGCTTTAGTGCCAATTGTCGGACTAAGTCAATTAAAAAATACTCTTAATATGAAGTGATATTCTACGCTTTATTAGATTAAGCTAATAAAATTTTGCACAAGAAGCATCACTGCATTAAGAGTTATATACACTACATATGATTTTCCAATAATTTTCGCTTGTCAATGTGAATTTTGTTCATACGCCCACCGTGTTATCAATTAAGTCGTTAAAAAAAGAATAATATATTTTAATATTTCAATGTGTATATATATATATAAAAAAAAAAAACTATTATAACCATATAAATGTTGTGTTATATCTTTATTAAGATCATAATTTTTTTTTAAAAAAATATTCAAATTTTATATTGAGTCAAATATCACAAAAATTAAGATGAAATGTTATATGATAAAGTATATATTAATAGTTTCACTTTGTATCACTACATGCAGTTAAAATTCACTTCAGCCTTTACAATTTTTTTCAAAAAGATTATTATTTTAGAGTTTCAAATTTTCAGAATATAATCATGAAACTTTATTTTATTTGAAATATAATTATTTTTCGATAACAAAATTGATTAGTGGGATCTATATCTACTACACAAGCCACAAGTTGATCCAATCCAGTAGCAAAGAAGATGTAAAATCAGTTCAATTTATATGGGCCCTTAATGTTAGATTGGCCCATGAGTTTGGAACTAAGAACAAAACTTTCAAATGTAGCAAGTTATTAACAAGTTATAGTAGGTATTTATTTTCAAAAAATTATAAGAAATAAGAAAATTTGTTAGGATTTGTTATACAAGAACACAATATCATTCACAATGCAGTCATTTGAAAAGTTTTGCTTAGGCAAAGATTGCTATTATAGTTTTAATATTCTCGTTTTTATTGATTTTTCGCATGTAGATCAATTTCATCAAACTATATAGATTATGATGCCTCTTTTTTCTCTGTCATTTGATTTATTGTTGTCAAGAATTACAATTATTAGCTTATATCATCATTCTATAGAAGTGGTGGTGCCCTTGGACGACCAGGGTACTCCAGTAATTTTCCTTTAAATATTATGCTTGAAATATGTTGTACTTGGCTGTTTTATAATTGCACTTCCTTAATATAGGACATAAAAGTCCTATCATTTTTCTTTTTCAGCCGCAAAATTGGCCCAATTTCCAAGCAGGTGGGCCATTCTTTTCTGCCTTTCCCCTATGTGTTACTCTCTCCGTCCCTATTTAGTTGTCCCTATTTAGTTGTCCATTTTGACAAATCAAGAAAGAACAATAAATATTTTCCTATTATATCCTTATTTAAAGTGAAAAATTGTCATAAATAAAGTAAATAAACTTATGAACTTCCCATCATTGATTAGTTATTTTGAGTGAATTTATTTTGGAATTGTAAATTGTACTATAAAGGTAAAATTATAACTTCACTATGCTAATCATTGTTGTCTTAATCTGTGTGTCATTTCTAAAGTGGACAACTAAATAGAGACGGAGGGAGTAATAGTTAATAATGTGGGTCCCCATTTTTACAATACCAATTATTTGTTACTACATTTTTTTCTACATAATATATCAGAGACAAAAAAATATGCGTTTACAGGAAAAAATATCGCATATTGAAAAAATTATGTCTTTTTTAGAGAAAATTACATAAATAATGCTATAAATTATAATAATTAACAACTTATTATATTGAAACGTGTTCAATAATTATATTGAAACCTACTTAAATTTGAATTGGTCTATCGAGAAGTGCAACACTAGAGTTGAAGTGCTTCCTAACATATTAAAAGAAATTTCATATTCAAAACTCAACGTGAGATCTCTAGTTAAATATGAAGAAACACTTATCACTTCACCACAATCTTTATTGGTGGTATACTTGATCAATATAAATTTCTTTTGTTGTGTGTGGAACTATCGAATCATTCTATACTCAAATTAAATACCTTTAGTTAAATATGAAGAAACATTTATCACTTCACCACAATCTTTATTGATATACTTGATCATAAGAAATTTCTTTTATTGGGCATTGAATTATCGAGTCATTATTTATTGAAAGCTCAAATTCGAGATCTCTAGTTAAATATGAAGAAACACTTATAATTTTACTACAATCTTTATTAACATACTTGATCATTAGAAATTTCTTTTATTTTGTTGAATTATCGAATGGTCCCGTGACACTCAAGATGACGAATAACTAGATTTGACTAAGAAACTCTTTTATTCTCCTAATTAAATAGAATCTATAGTATGCCTTTTTATTATTTGTAAAATAACATTACTATAACGTTCTAAACATATGTAAAATAAATTTAAATATATACGTATAATGAGATCACACTCATTATATATTCACAAACTCTAAATTCTGAATTTACGTATCATGAAAAACTCTAAATTTAGGAATTTCATGAGTACAAGGTGAAGCAAATGCTGATAGAATTACACCTGAAGAAAATGACAACATGTGTCATCTGCCCAATTTAGGAAACTTTAAAGACACTCAACACATTTTAGATGATTTAGTCAAACTTTCAACATGTAATTTATGTATATCTCAGATGACATGATATATATGAGTTATTTGTATAACAATAAGAATAGATATGAGTTACTTTTATAACGTGAGTATATCAATTATAAATGGCAAAGTTGAGAGGTGTATCAGGTCATTTTCCCTTTAAATTATATACAATAATAACTATAACATAATTTGCAACGTCTTTTAATACTATACGATATTTGATAAGATTTAATCCTTTCACTATAAGAAAAAAATTATTTTTCCACCGAAAAAGGTTATTTTGGTGAATTGGTGTGAAAAGAAAAACACAATAAATGTTTCGGAAAAATTAGGAAGTTCCTCACTGTTTCAGTAACAATTTGTTTTCGACCATGCATTTTCTCAGTGAACTAGTTCGATAAAAAATGAGTGGAAAATCATGTTCTATAACACAAATTTTTTCGTGATTTGCAATGAATAAACCTTATTTCTAATATTATCTTGCCTTCGCCCCTTCGCTCGTAAGTAGATTGCCTTGATATGTGCGTCTAGTTTGTATTTTTTCGAAGGCTAGAAAACTCATGGCCCCCTCTCCTTTAGTTTAACCTTTTATAGAATGTAATTACTTGGTTCATTATTTTTTCTTGTTATTAATTAGTTATATTAAATTAAATTATGGATAGTATACTTTTTAATATAAGTGTTACTTAGAGTTTCAGTTTGCTCATAAGTTGGCAATTTGACAGCCTTTTTCTAGCACAAACTTTTTTTAAAATATCAAACATTTATTTGTCTAACTGGATACTCCTGTCATCGACCAAAAGGCCAACTTTCTTGGTAAATAAAGTCCACCGCCCAAATAAATAACTTTCCCACTATAATTTTGAAATTGTTTTTTTTTTTTTTATGTATGTATTTGCAAAAGGAAGATATAAAAATAATATTCTCAATTTTTAAAGATTAGTACTAAATTTTGTTAAATCTTTAATTTGCTTAATTAGTTCACTCATTTCTTTTGATGTTTCAAGCTATGTATTTCTTATCAAATGTATATATATGTATATATACAATAGATAAAATTGACTCGACCTTTTAATTAATGCTTGATGAAAATCTATAAAAAGTGTTTGCAAATAATTAAAAATTATCAATACACACAAAAAAATGGAAATGTTAAAATAGACCAAAGCGCTCGATGCATAAAATATTCATTGTCATCTAGTGTTTAGAGAAAAGTGACACCCCAAAGAGAGTATAACACTGTATAACAAAAATAAATTTTAGTGGCAACAAATATGCTCATTAACAAAGAGTGCTAAAGCTTTATCGGTATTAGTTAATTGTCATTGAATCCAATGTCGCTATATGTTTTAGGGACATTTATAAAGAATGTTAATTGCCTTTAAAATATATATATATTTAACGACAATTAAACTATTTACATTCATTAATTACCGTTAAAAATTATTTTTAATATAATATAATGTAAATAACATACCCCTAATACAACCCTTAAGAGCTGATTCTGCAATATTATATATATATATATATATATAGTTGCTAACTTGTAATTGCATCTGACTACCATTATCCAAAAAGACCTAATTAACAGACAAAGAAAAACAAAATAAAAGTTTCTTGCAAGCAAGAAAGAAAAGGAAAGATAATGGCTAATTAATTTTTCCAAGGTATTTAGGAACATTACTGCTCCCTCTATCCAATTTTATTTGTCATGTTACGCTTTTCGAAAGTCAATTTGACTAATTTTTAAAGTTGAATTAGATTATTTTGATTCGATATTTTAAACAAAACATTTAAATATTCAAAAACTATACGAAAAATACTATAAATTGTAAATTTTTGCATATCAATATGATGAAAAAATATATCGTAAAATATTAGCAAATTTTTTTATTATTTGACTCTAAAAAAAAAGGCTATGATGATAATTAAAAGTGAACAGAGACAGTAACAAGACATCAGCCAAACTCAAAGAAATTAGTATTATTTTTTCTTTGAAAATCAACGTCAACTCACAATCAATTAATGCAATATTATAAATTAACAACGACAATTTTCCCCATAATACAGTTACGTTGCTGACTGCAAAGGCATTCATTAATGTTTAACGGTAATTAATTAATGGTAAATTTTAATTATCACTAAATACATTTAAAATGACTTTTAACACTTTTTGTAAATGTCTCTAAAACCTCTAGCGACACTAGATCTAATGTTAACTAACTCATGACGATAAAGGCTACACCATTATTGTTAATATACATATTTATCATTGTTGAAAACTATTTTTAAGTGATTGTGGATAGTTTAATAGAGTGTACAAAATAATATTGAATAAAGTGCATTAGTTATATTAGAATTAGTTGTGTTAAACTATTTTTTATTTATTATTTGGTTTAGTATAATAAGGATAGTTCTATTTTTACTTATGCTTATTTATTATTAATAGTCTATGCATTGTTAATATTATAATTATTTGCTATGTATTAGTTTTACCCTCTATAATAGTGATAGGATATATATATAACTAATAATGCATCTACCAGTTATCCATAGGCTCAAGATCCTATGAAATGAAAGATTAAATACTACCAATAATATGGATCGTTTAGTAGGATACATTAGGAAAAATAATATATGCATTAGTTTTTTGTATTACTAATACTTTATTGGTACACTTTTTCAATATAGTAGACATAATACATAAACGTACTATTTGATTTGGCCTTAGCATCCCAATGACATGACCCTAGATAGAATGATCTGATATGATACGATACTTAAAGACTATGATAGAATACTATTACCAATAAGGGTTGTAGAGATATAAATACTTCTTCATTCTTAATCAGAGATCTTGAATTCAAATCCCTTAATCGTCTTATTGTCAGAGAATGCTCTACCTTCTAATATAAAACTTTTCGATATAAATTTAAATTTAATTACGCTTTAATATATTAATCATTTTCTTTAAATTCACTTATGAAATTATACTGATACGTTATCTTTCTAACCAAACAAAAGAATGAAAAGGAAAGAGAGAGAATCTAATATGAAAGCAGAAGAATACGACAAAGTAAGGGCGGCTAGAAGGTGAACACGTGTCTATTGGCAATACAAACAGAACCCACAAACCAAAAGACAAAAAAGATAATGGAATTTTGCCAACCAGCAATATTAATGGTTCTTATACTTTTTCATTCTCTTTTCAAATAGTATAATCATATTCTTTTAATCCCCCACCTAAGGTTCTTTCCTTTTTGTTTGGCGTTCGATATTTATAATAGAATCTCATCAAATTTAATTACACTAGAGTTAAAGGATTCTTATATAAAAATGACTTCATACTCAGAAGAATTCGAGTCTAAAATTTCTAAAAAGGATGAACGATAACTTATCACTCTGTCACAATCTTGATCGTTATATTACTCTTCCTTTCTTTCCCTTTGAATGTTGTACATGAGTAGTGAAAGAATAAATGTTGTCTATAAGTAGCATAGATCTCGAATAATCGAATTTTTATGTTTTTCTTTTTAAATGAATTGGTCTTTAATTTTTATTTTTTATCAATTGAATTTATATGTAATAGGAATAAGTTTAGAAATTAAAGTGATATCTGGATATAACTTGTGAGATATTATGATACGAAAATATAAATTTATGTTTTGTTGAAAAGTAATTTTTGCACTAAAATAGAAGTGAAAGTGCAAATGACCCTATATCAAATCATGGCAAAAATAAAAAATCATGACAAAAATAATTATGAGATTTCATGCTCTAGATAAAAATTCTTTGAAATGAAATTGCTTTTGATATATAGGAAATGTTTTATCCATAAAATATGACTTCTTCTTGAAATTTTGGATTAATTGGGTCTTAAAGTAAATATCAATGAAAAAACAAAAGTTAATTTTATATTATTGTCTGCTAATTCCATTGTTGGATCCACCGTTATATTGTTCACGTGGCATTTTTTATGCCCTAAGAAGTGATATGTTAGTTATTAAGAAAAATATTTTATTTGGTGAGTTGAATATGTCTTTACCCCTTTGAATCACATATTTACAAAGTTTATCATAATTAATCTCCAGAGTTAAAAAAAGAGAAAGAAAGATTAGTTTTTTTTTTTTGGTATTTCTCACCTAGTGTCAAATATCTGGTTTGAGAAGACTAATTTGAATTCATATCAGAATATTTCGTTACTTATTTTGGAGCTCGATTTTATCTGAATTTGTGTCCATAAATCCCACTTCGAAGATAAAGTGCTCATGTTTTAGTGATCGATCAATTCAAATTTGTATTGAGAAGTTCAATTTTGATGATAAGGATCTCCTATTTTAAAGTTCGACTAATCTAAATTCACATCTGGAAGTCTTATCCAGTGTCCAACACCTATTTGAGGAAAAACTAATTTGAATTCATGCCAAAATATATGGCTACCTCATTTTGGAGCCTGATAATCTTGTGTCAGAAAATCTCATTTCAAAGGTGAGTACTTCAAATTTAGAGCTAGACTAATCTGAATTTGCATCGAAAAATCTCATTCATGGAACAAAAATATCCTATTTTGAAGCTCGATTGATCTAAATTTACATCTAAAAGATCCACCTTACAAAGACCCACCTTATCGATAAAGTACTTGAATCCAAAACATCTAATTAAAGACTCAGGATACTTATCCCATGACAACCTTTGGTAGTAAAGAATAGTCATTCCATTTTTTTCTTATATGTGGAATAGAAGCACCACATAATTTATCAAGTATGTCACTTACAAAATATTCTTTAGCCTACCATATAAAATAAAATAAAACTAAGCTAAATGCCAATAAATTTTCATAAAAATGGAAGAGTTGTTTTTCTTGACTTTAACAACACAAAAAGACTATTCAAAATATCAGCACTAACTTCCCAACTTGTCACTATAATAATGCAACTTGTTGAAAGCCAAGTCTATCTAAAATAATAGCAAAAGTACTACACTAATATTAATGATCAAACCACAAGAGGAATTTAGAAATAATTCTGATAAGCTCAATCAATATATTGAAATACAACTCCAATTCATTGAAGAAGATAAAGAACTTATTATAAAGAATTATAAGAATATAACAAATGACTCTTTTTTCAATCACTTAATTGTTGAAACAATGTGATTAGTTATCCTTCCCTATCCCCCATTTTTCTTTCCCCATATAACTAAGGGAATATGTTGATGTTTCTTCCCTTGAAACTAATGGTTAAACTTATATCCAATATATCGATAAGAATTTCGAAAAGAATAATTAATTAAGCCACGATACGCTCCTGGTCTATGTACATTTGTTCCAGCCACGGTGGAATGGAGTCACGAACACCACCACCGTACTTCTGCTGCTCTGAACTGTATAGCCCAGTACCAGTAGAGGACACATCTTTCACCAAGGAATGAACCCACGACACGTCTGGCTCGTTGAGTTGAGATGGTGTGATTGTTGATCTTGTTGGAGCACCATTTCCACCGCGAAAACCAAAAGATTGAGATCTCTTGAGCTTGTTTGTGTCATCACTATTGAAGCCCCATTCCAATTTCCCATCAGGGGAGCCCCAATCTGATGACATCAAAGGTGGTGAGTTAGCAACACCATTTGGAACAGCACGATGCCCCATTCCACTACGGTCAATAAAACTCTGGCTACGCTTTGCAAAAGCAGCAGACCTCGAGTTCATGACCGCTTGAGCCACTGCTGCTGATGAGTCGAATCCATAGGTTGAGGGCATCCTCAATGGAGAGGATGATTGAGGAATGTTGGTATAGCTTGATTGAAATTGGTTCATGTTTTGTCGCATCTGAAGCCCGGTTGGAGATTGCATCTGGGAGCCGTTACTTGACACCTTAGGTGAGAGACCTTGCAAATGAGGAACCGATGGAGAATACAACTGAGAGCTGGTGGTGGCTGTAACTCTCGGAGAAAGGCCCTGCAAGTGGGACAGCAATTGAGAATCCATTGATCCGAAAACATCATCAAGATTAGTAGGCTTCAAATCCGCCATCCGATTGTCCTTATTCCAATAAGACGGTGAAGAGAGACCAGCCATCTCATCTATCAATTGCTGTCTTAGTTGCTGCTGTGTGCGGATGCTTTCCAAGCCAAGCATGTCCATGTCCAAATCCAAGTCCCGAGCGTTTAGAGATGTCTTTAGCCTACTGCCAGGAAGCTGTAATGCAGGTGGGGTGATGTTCACCTTGTTCTGCCACATGTTTCCACCCATTGGAGACGAACATGTTACAGCAGGAGACATCGGTGGTGTTGAAGTAGCAGGCAGTAACATGGACGAAGAACCAAGAGCCAGAGGGCTCAATGTTGACATATCCATCGAGCCGGCTGGACTAGCCTTTGGAGAAGGGATAGCTGAACCAGTTGACGCATACAAGGGGCGTAGCTCTTCAGGCTTGTGAGCAAAGAAGCAAACTTTCCTTGAGCACCCGGTCTCATCCTTGCAGAGACGGGTTCTATATTGGGCAGGATGAAGCCATGACTCGAATACACCATGAGCATACTCACAAGAATCATTCTTTGCACAAACACCTTTCTTGAACTCGGGACATGGAACACAAGTATAGTTATACTTCCTTGGATCGCGTCTCCTTGCGTTCTCCCCTGGATGAACAAAAGGGCATTCAGTCCAATCATGAGAATATGCCCTTGAACATGGCTTAACCTTGAAACAATACATCCTGAAATCATCACTCCCATAAATCCCATCATTTATGTCCGGCAAGGAAGTATCAATCGGATACTCTTTCTTCTCGCTTCCTTCTTTCGTCATCTGGATTGCTGCTTTTCCTTCTTCTTCCTCCTCCAGCTCAGCAAGCTCAGCCAAGCACCCATTCAACAACTCCAGTGACTTCCTTTTCGAATTCCTCAAGGACTTAGGATAAGAAGCAATCACATCAGAAGGCCTGTTTCCACTAGAATCACAAACATTAACATCAGCAGAAGCATCAATCAAGATCTTGAAAACCTCAACCGATGATTCCAAGCCACCAGCTGCAGCACAGTGAAGAGCAGTTGCACCATCAGAGCCACAAGCCCTGTTGACATCAACCTTACCAGTTCCAACAATATACTTCAAAATCTCAATACTCCCATACATGGAAGCAATCATCAGAGGGGTTCTCTCTTCAAACCCCATCTTTTTCGAACCAAATCTTCTCCCATACCAAAAGCTGAACTCATCAACAGCACAACCTTTCTCAACTTCACATATGAAGCTAGAAAGATCATCTGAAGCTGACAATTCAAGCAATTTTGAGCAATTTCTACCATGCCCATCTTTCTGATCCATGTTTAAATCAGAAGGACAAACTTTACTCCTTGAACCAGTACACATCAATTCCTGCAAGTCATCAAAAAGCCTCAGATTTAGATTTGCTACTCCATCCAACACATAAAAAATCACAAATTCCAAAAGTAACAAACTGTATAAATCTAAATCAATACTGTAACTCTTCCTAGATTTACATTTGCTACTAAATCAAACCCATAAAGCTGTCAAATACTGAACCAAAAATGTAACTTTTTTTTCCCAAATCCAATGAACCCATCAGAGAAAACCCCACCAAAACAATAGATCTCATAAATTTCAACAAAATAAAGAAAAAACACACCAATAGTCAACAAAAACTGAAACCCATCACAAGAAAGTTCCAAAGTCTCAATCTTTTTTCAAAAAATTCCATACCCATAAACTAAATTTACCATAAAAGGACAAAAACCCCATACTAGAAAAGTAAAAAATAGAAAGAAAAAAAAAAAAAACTAGAAACCCATCTCACAACTAGTCAACAAGAACTGAAACCCATCACCAAAAAGTTTCAAACTTTCAAT
This sequence comes from Solanum tuberosum, assembly GCF_000226075.1. Taxonomy (NCBI): domain Eukaryota; kingdom Viridiplantae; phylum Streptophyta; class Magnoliopsida; order Solanales; family Solanaceae; genus Solanum; species Solanum tuberosum. The sequence goes on from NW_006239128.1 coordinate 204,681, forward strand.
CTTTTTCACAACATACTCCATACCCATAAGCATTTTTTACTATAAAAGAACAAAAATAACCTAATTTTTTTACCATACTAGAAGAAACTAAAAGCAATAAATTTTGAGAACAAAACAGTACCTTATAGATGGCTAAGGTTTATTTCTTGAAGAAACTTGAAAATCCAAGAGGACAAAAGTATTGAATTAGTTGTAAGATTTGTGAGTTGTTATTTGTTTGAGTAAATTTTTCTGTGAAGAAATGAGTGAGGGTTCAGAGGTATATATGAGTCAGAGAAAGGAAGGAAGGAGGAAAGGGTGACTTTTCTTCTTGGTGAGTTCAATTTTTTTCTACTCTGTTAATGGTCAAAGTCAAATCTTCAAAATTTGGTCCACTACATACAAGAAAATTATAGATATGGTCACTTATGTTTGAGATGAGGTTCAAAATAGCCCCTAAAGTATGTTATGGACACTTTTAGTTTTTTAAGTTAGTCAAAAGTTAATACTTCTCATCTTCGTTAAATATAATAACATATCAAGTGTAATTCAATAAGTGGAGGTTGGATAGAGTAAGATGTATGTAGACCTGATACATACTTTTTGTGGGGGTAGAGAGGTTGTTTGCTTAAAAAAAGTGAAATTAAAACAAGATCGAAAAGTTCTATCGATCTAATGAAAACAGTGAAAAGAAGGAATTTAGTGAAAAACTAATATCTAGAGGTAACGTTTTCGCAGTTTTTGCTTCTTTTTTTTTGTTTTTTTGAGATTCTGATACAGTATTTTAGGTGCAATTTTAAATATATTTTAGGTTTAGTGTAGTCTTTTTGTATTCACAATACCTATTTGATGAAATTTTTCTAGTGGTTTTGATTATTTAGTTTAACATTTCCGTCAAATATTTAACAGAAAAAGATTGTTAAACATTTAGCAAAAACTAAAAGTACTATTTTGACGGTTTTAATTTGCTTGTTAGTTTGTTTCAAAAAAATCTTTTTTTACAAGTCTTTTATTTCAATTTTTCATGTTACATGTATATGACCATAAGATAGGAAATAAAAATATATTTTGGTACATTTCATATATCCTTAATTTAAGATCAGAAGATTCAAAAATCTTCTATAATCTTTTATATTTCAAGTCAAGTCAAAAGAGACAAACAAGTCGAAACGAATAGAATAACTTTTAATAATTTAAAAGACTTAAATTATCCAAGGTAATACTTAAGGGAGTACTTTAAACATTACCATAAAAATAAGGGACAAGTTCTGTCATTTTCTCACTAGATTACATACCACTTGTGTGTCTTACTGGTTCCCACCTAAATGCAAATGAAAAATTCAAATGCAAATTCAAGTGAAATTCAAATTCAAATGTAAATGCAAATTAAAAATGATTGAAATTTTGAGCGCGTCTTAAAAGTGGAACCCATCGCCACGTCAAAGCTCCAATATATCATTACGTTTCCTCCGTTTCACTTTTACTTCTCCACTATACTAAACGTTACATTCACTTTTATTTATCTATTTTCATTTTAACATATCAAAACAAAAAAATCAATTATTTATATTCAAATCATTTTTCAATACTAAAATCAATTAATAGAATACCATAATAAAAATTGGACGTATTCTCTATCATTTAAAAAATTATAAAAATTTCTACTCTCTCATATTCTCGGATACATCACTTTACTCTATATATCAGGACGTTGAGTGATGTATCCGAAATTAAGACGCGGTGTATCAAAACGTTGAGAGATGTATCTGAATCTGGAATGCGATGTATCGAGATGTTTTGGGATTTATCTGGATCCCACCAAATTTAAGTGATTTTTGTAATTTTGAAAAAAAAAATAGGAATATGATACAATTAGCTTTTAACACTATGAGATTTGTATATAACCTCATAAAAAATATCTTAATTAAAATTATTTTTTGAATAACGTAGAAAATTTAAAGTGAACAAATAAAAATGAATAATCCGAGTAAAATTTAGACCGGCTCAACGGGTTTGTCCTGTATCACGTGTGATATTGGCTGCATTTTGGTTTCTGAATTGTGGCAGACGCGCCCCCCCGGCCCGGCCCATGGTCCCGCTGGTTATCAACACTTAAATAATTTGTTTTTCCACTTTTGTCATACTGATCCTATAAGGACAAAAGATTGACTCATATGTCACAATTTAAAGGGTAAAAAGAAAAAGTTGCAAAATTAATTTTTACAACTTTTTTTATTCTAGTAACTTGAAGTTTTATTGCAAAAAGTTGATATTTTCCTATAGTAGGTTTGGGAGGATTGGAAAGTGGACTTGGGTATGATTTTGGATAATTCTAATATCTTAAGTTACTTTTTATGGTTGAGTTAGATTTAATATAGTGATAGAGTTCGGCCTTTAATTATTCATGTATTTAGTATCAAATAGTGTTTGAGTGTGTAAGGGTTATGAATGAAATTCAACATCGGGGATGGATGAGTTTCTTAGACTCTTTACATGGCTTGAATAATCATTATCTTATGAGCTGCCTATTGAGGTTGAGTTAGTTTCAATGTCTATTTAACAATTGCTGATTTCATGATTTACTATTATCATTTTTTAAAATTAATTATTCTATATGAATCGCATGTGCTCATATTGATTGATTTAATGTGATACTTGTTATCTCCCACCAACATAATCATGGATCGAGTAACTCGGTTCACTGAGAATTGAACAAATGAAATTTAGTATTTTTTGCATGCATCTTCAAACTTTTAACTTGAGATATTAGTATATCAGTCAAGGTTCAATCCTTCTCCCTAGAAATTTCTGATTTTCTTTTCTCGGCGAGTGAAAGCTTGGCTCATGTTGATGAGTAAGACCCGATGAAGCTTATGTGCTAGGGCTTTCACAATCTGTTTTTCTTCAAGAATGTGAGATTGTCTGTTCTTTTTATTGATTGTTTATGATTCTTAACAAACTTCATTAATCACTAGAGCACGCAGTATGCATCGATAATCCAAAAAAATTGAGTACATTAATTTCTTATTCAAGTCACTTCTAGGTGTTTGGAAGATCTACCAATTGATCATATTTTCAAGGAACACAATGAGGTTATTGATCTTTTAACAAGTCACGTGTTTATAATTTTTATAATATAAATACTATACTTTGTGTTATATCATCATTTTTTGATTTGTCATAATGTTTTGACAATTTCATGGTCTTTTGTTTTGAGCACCTTTGACTCACACAACCACAAAAATAATTATATTTATATTAAGAAAGGAGAAAACATCAAATTGTATTGACTCTTATCTATATCTTGAGTTGCCAATTCAGACACAGGCTTTTGTAATTGACCTTTCACAATTAAAATGTCAACACATGCACTTATTTTTTATTATGATTACAAAAAATATTTAAAGGATTATTATTATCTTGTAGACCAAGAAAATTTTAAGATATGATCAAGAATAACTTTAATAATTTTTTCCTCTAAATAATCTCTCAATTGTATTATATTTACTTGAAGAAGACATTTCTAGGGTTCATCACTAATATGAACTGAAACATATGAAATGTGAAATAAGGGTCGGTGATTAATTATAACTATGCAGATATTAGTTATTCTTTTTTCTATCGAGTATAAAACAATATACTAAAGAATTGTTTGGTCGCTAATTAAAAGAAATATTATAAGTGTACAAGATTTTGCATAAGTAATACCATGCGGATATTAGTTATTCCAATTTCTATCCTACATAAAATAATACATAAATGCCCTTATAACATATACATATATTAAAAAAAAAAAAACATATACATATATTAAACAAATAACTTACTTCCTAACAAACTATCATACGTGATATTACTTCTGTAAAATTTAAGACATGCATAACTTACCTTCAAACCAGCTACTAAACGACCCCTAAATAAGCAAATGGGTCACCAACAAGGGCTATAGTGAAGTGGTAAGTCACCTTCATCCTTTACCAGAGGTCTCAGATTAGAGTCTCCCTATGTACGGAGTCGCCTTTATAAAGGAGCGTGTTACTTCAATGTGGAATTTCACGATGCGAATCTAAAATTTTATCCGACTTTAATGCAGATATAAAACACCGGGTCGAAAAAAACAAATGGGCTCAGGTGGGCTTTGTGCGCGTGAGGTTGGGAGGCACCAGCTAATAGATTACCGGGTATTCTAACCCAGTTGAAAATCTGGCACTTTCCGCGTGAGATTGGAGACTAATAAAATAAATTTAAAATAAAATTATTTTTGTCGTATTAGCTATTTATGTGTTTTTAATACTTTTCATTTTTATTTTTTTTTAGTGACACTTTTCCTTGACAATAGCTTTTTAAAATGTTATTTAATGCATTTTTATTTTATAAAAAGATAAATTCTACTAGTACTTTCATGGTACCATTTTTTAAAATTAATAATTAGACAAACAATTAGGAGGTTTGGTCATTGTACACCAAAATTTTTTATATTATTTTTGAAATTGAGGAAATATTATACTATCTTTTTTACTTTGAATTTTACATAAAATTCCGTAATTGTTATTTCTTTTGTTACCGTTATTGTTGAATCTATTTTTTTCTCTCACTATTTTCGAAATGATTTATCCACTGTTGTCTTTCATTTTCAAACCTATTTTGATATGCTTTACTTAAGTCGGGGATTTTTCAAAAGTAACCTCTCCACCTTTACATGCATATATCATACCCTCCTCAAACTTCACTTATAATATTGCACTAATTATGTAGCTTTTGTTATGCATTAAATCAAATTAAATTAATATAACAAATTATGGTGGCATTACAAAAGATCCAATGGAAAAGGTCCAAATGATATTAAGATGAGGGAAATTTTTAAGCTTGATAATTATAAACTCCAAATAGTTATGAAACACACAAAAGAATTAAAAATCTATATTTTGAGGAAAATTTCCCTAGGGCCCCAATTAATCAAATAACAAGTTTATTTTTCAAAATAAAAAAATAAATAACATAGACAAAATAGTCAGCATCCACTAAGAAGAGAATGATTAATTGAATATTGTAATTAACTTTTCTTGAATTAATCACACAGCCAATATATATTTATATGTATATTCTCCCACGTTTTCAATGCTCACTTTTATTCCACTCGTTATTTTTCATGCTTGTTATCTTTTTAGCAAATAAATAAATAAAAATATAACCCACAATGTTAAATATATTATTTGATTAATGATTGATGTTATAGAAAATCAGATTAAAAATGATAATTACACCATCAATTTAGTTTAATTGGTTAACATGTATAGGTGATTTAGATAATAATTGAATTTGATACTGCGATTAAGGACATGTAAATTGAAATAACCAAATAGTAAAATTGTTAATGTTAAATTGCTTGTTAAGCGTGAATACTGTTATAAAATAATATATTGTGGATGTCCACTACACCAAGAAGTTACTACATTACTTCCCTCCATTATGAAGATAATCCACTACATCAAGAAGTTACTCCATTATTTTCCTCCATTATGAAGATAATCATAACATCCATAATCTCCACCTTTATAACCATTATTCTTGTAACCTTTCACTTCCATAACCTCCCCATTATATTCATGTTTATGACTAACCTTTTGTATACGTACACTATAAATAGAGGCATAAAGGTTCATATTGTATACACTTGAAGACTTGGAATAATAAGAAAAGCTCTCATCTCTTGTCTCCCTATTTTTATTACTTTCATCTTCTATATTTCTTATCTTATTTTGCTTTAGTTTTACAATACATTATCAGCACGATTGTTCTACTATTGAAGGATTGAAGCAAAATAAATATAAAGAAGGTAAAACTATTTGTGTTTATTTTTCTCTCAGAAACTAGGTAAATAACTATCTAATCTATTTTATATTTTACTTTTGACTATGCATCATTAGTTTTCTTACCATCTCAAAATTATATGAGTCCAGCAGTTTGATCACTTATATATTTAAAAAGTAAAATTAGTTTTGTAAGTTAATAATTTGTAAAGAAATTGTTCTTTATGATCTTGTTTTATTAAAAGATAAGTTATTGAGTTTTAACTTGGGACTTTTATATGATTCCAACATGTTGTTCTAACTAATTGATTTTGTTCATTTTTCTTATGCTTTAAGTCAAATTCAGATTATATTTATGGAATTCAATATTTATTTTTTGATAATGCATTTGGTTTATTAAGACGTTGATTGAGGGTAAGGGGTGAATTCAAGTTTTCACCGCACCAAGTGGGTAAGACACAGAGTTAAAGTCTCGGTGCACCATGATAATAAGAAGTTGGGTTCAAGTCCCATTGATTTATGACCAAATACGTTTTATATGGGTAAGACATTGGGTTTAAGTCCTAATGCACTATAGTGATGATATGATGATGACAAACATAAAGTTGTATACTTTTGACTGAAAGTCATGAAGTTTGTCCTAATTAATTTGCTCCATTCTTTTATGTGAATGTGGTAGCAGTGCGTAACATGTTTGAATAATGACAAGTGGTTGAATGTATGAATATGAGTGTGGTAAAATGTTAATGGTCATCATTGTGGTAATTAAAAGGAAGAACATTATGGGTTCTTAAGATGTTCCTTCAAATGTGAAGGTAATTTTGTCCATTAAAATGGTATAAAAGGTTGTTGGACACATTGTTTCTTAAGATGGTCCTTCAAATGTGAAGGTAATTGTTAAAGGTAATTTTTATCCATCAAAGTGGTATGTGAAGTTATTGGGCACATTGTTGTTGGTGCAACCCAATTTGAAAAGTTTGGTAAATCCTCCATCAAAATAAAGGAATACAAGTAGTAGTACAATTGGTACATTTGACCTCTTAAAGTGATGTTGAGGTGAGTCACATAAATTTGATAATGCCAAAACATGACAATGAGTTTCTAATAAAAACTTATGGAGCATATACAAATGGTTATAGTCCATTTCTTGAAGAAATGTGACTTGTGTTTGTATGGATAAGAACATGTCCATGTATTGTTGAAATTCAGGGCCAACTCAACGAGAGTGGGGGCTTAAAGCCAAACCTTAAAGAGAGGCCCTAATATTTTGAGAAGTATTTTGTTTCTCCAATCTCTTTAATAATTTTATTCTTGACTTCACTTGCCAAATAAGTTTAATAATTCACTTTGTATATTATGTCCAAGGTAATGACTATAAATTTCGTCATGCTTATTCTTCAAATATGTTCTTGCATAACTGGATCAAACTTATTATTCATTTCAATTAGGCTTTAAAAATCACCGTTACTTTCTTGATAGATCTTTCCATTTGTTCCCCTAAATGCTAAATTATTTTTCCAAAGAATTTTGAACACGTTTATAATTCTTGACAATACATTTTTCATTGCACTTTATCACTATCAATTTGTTCCTGCACAACTTTATCAATTTTTTTTTAATGCAATCTCATTTCTAAATCAATACACGAGCTCATATTATTAATAATATGTTCATTCTTTACTTCATGGACTTTGAGCTTAATACTAAGATTTCTCCAATCATTACTACCTTCAGCTAGATACTATTACAAATAATAGAAGTTGTGCTAAATAATTTACAACAAAA
>NW_006239128.1:212532-256855 GCF_000226075.1 Solanum tuberosum
GCACAAGACATGTCTGCACGTAGCACTCAATGTCATCCCGCATGTGCGGACAATAATATATTGCCTCAATCAATGCACTTGTGCGTCACTACCCCGGATGCCCAGTCCACAACGTATTGGTGACTTGTTCATTTGAAGAACATCCTCCAATATTTTTTTATTCGAAATTTTTTTTATTTGTTAAAAATCTATCAAGAGCTCTATTTTAAGATTTATTTAATTCTTCAATAATAATTTTCTCTCTTTTTGCAAACTCGGAATCATGTTTTCTAGTTGACATATTAAAATTGAATAAATTTTAAGAACAATTAAAACAATTTACATATACTTAAGAATATCAGCAATAATTTTTTTTCAAGAAAAACAATAAAACCTCTTGCACGTTTTTTTCTTTCAAAAAATGAATATAATTTTTTTAATAATATGTATATGTACTTTTTTTATAAAATGGGGGCCCCAAAAAATATGGGGCCCCAAGCGATAGCTTTAGTGGCCTAGTGGTTAAGACGGCCCTGTGTTGAATGAATGTCACATCTCACCTCTACGGGAGGTTTGAGAGATTGAAAGGAAATATTTTGACATAAATGGTCATTTTGGTAATATACTTTGAGTACTGCACAAATATTGTGGTATGTTTTATTATGAAATATTGGAGGACAAAGGAAAGAAATAAATCTTTTCTATAAAGGTTGTGGTCATGACCAAAATAAATGTTGTGGCAACACAAATTTGTCATTGGTTGCCAAGAAAAAGTCTTGCATGCAATAATTTTAACCATGACAATAATAATAATTTTCTCCTCGAAGGAGATGATCAACATAAAAATAGTGTTGTGAAATTTATGGTAGTACACAAATTAATTGAGAGTTCCGAAAGAGCTAATTTGTTACTACCCGAAGTGAAATTGTTCATAATATTGGGATTGTAGTAAGTCTCAAAAGAAACTTTTTAAGTTTCAGAGGAATTGAAAAAAAATTATTATATTGAGACTGTAAATTATTGAAAGATTAAATATCTTTAGATTACTACAATCAAAGTAGGTTATGAATATTTACATAAAAGGTTATCCGCCTTTCTCTTGTTTGTTGAATAAAAATATGAACATGATGAAGGAATCACATGCAAAAGTAAACTAGAAGTTTACTAGAATAAATATCAGCTGGCATAATTGGTTTGCCATTTCGGTTCAAATGTTATAAAATAATATATTGTGGATGTCCACTACACCAAGAAGTTACTACATTACTTCCCTCCATTATGAAGATAATCCGCTACATCAAGAAGTTACTCCATTACTTTCCTCCATTATGAAGCTAACCATAACATCTATAATCTCCACCTTTATAACCATTATTCTTGTAACCTTTCACTTCCATAACCTCCCCCATTATATTCATGTTAATGTCATGTTTATGACTAACCTTTTGTATGTCTCTATGTTACACTATAAATAGAGATATAAATGTTCATATTGTATACACTTGAAGATTTGAAATAATAAGAAAATCTCTCATCTTTTGTCTCCCTATTTCTATTGCTTTCATCTTCTATATTTTTTGTCTTATTTTGCTTTAGTTTTACAATAAATACAATAATAAATGAGAATATTGAATAGAAAAAACAATTGACAACGGGAAAGTGGAGAATATTACCTAATCTTCCAACAACATCATCGAGAGAGCAAATATCAAATTAGTTATAGGTATTGAGTAATCCTCAAAACTAACTTGAGTAAAGTACTTAGTATTGGTCTTTAATTTTTAATCCTCAAAACTAACTTGAGTAAATTTTAGGAATAACAAACATAAAAATTATTTTGCACGCTATAGCTACAGTTTTCCTATTTGCGCTCCATAGCAAACATAGTCTGCTATACAACATCTGATTTGTATAAATCGCGCCGAATTATATAAATCGGGAGTTGGTGTCTATGAAAATTGTGTTTGTATATGTATATGTTCTTTGTGTTGGGCTAGAGTGACGAGCGAGGAGAGAGAGGCGAGCGAGAGAAGGAAGAGAGTTGAGGAAAGTGAATTGTATATGTATATCGGTTATATAGTTATATATATGTAACTACTATGTATATATATCAATGATTGTGTTTGTATATTTGCATAAAATTTGAATTTGTATACAATTGAATTGGATTACAACATTTGTATTTGTCTATCAAATCTCTCTCTCACTTTATACAAACACAAATTGTACATTGTATTTGTATAATTTGTTTATATAAAGCAAGAGAGAGGGGAAAAGAGAAAAGAGAATTGAATAGTGGAAAATTTGTAATCCATTAGTACAATTATAAGTGTACAGGACGGAGAAATATGTATTTGTATTTGTATATATAGTCTCTCCTACTTTATACAACACAAACACAATGTATACATTTGTGTTTGTATTAAAAGTGAGAGAGGCGAGTGACAGAATTGAGAGTGGCGAGCGAGATTCAGGGGAGAGAGGTGAGCGAGATTCAGGGAGAGAGGCCTATGAGATTCAGGGGAGAGAAGCGAGAATGACAATGTGTTTGCTACAAATTGGAATTAAATGAAACTGTAGCTATAACATTTATTTTGAATTAATAATTTGTTATAACGTACAATTTTCCCAAACTTAAATCCTAGCTAGATAATTAAATACCAATACAAATAGGGGCAAAAGTGGAAATGACCCTTGCAAAGATATATATATAGCGCGGGATGTGCTGTAAAAGCACCTTAGAGGCGGGTCCATACGGTCGGACTACTGGTAATATGTTGGGTCATATGGGCAGCTCAACTAGCATTAGAGATGAAATTAAAAATAAAATAAAATAAAATTTATGAATTATTAATTTTATAAGAATACTTTTAAATAAAATTTATGAATTATTAATTTTATAAGAAAACTTTTAAGTGACAATAATTAAATTTTAGATTTAATATATATATATATATATAAAAAAAAATTATTAATATAAATATATTATTTGAGCAAAATTACTGAATCAGATACATAAAGATTACTAACCCTCACCGAAAACATCATAGGGAGGAACCTCGCAGGTAGGGGTGCTCATGATTCGATTTGGATCGGTAATTGATTAAAATCAAAACCAAATCAATTTAGTTGGTTTTTAAATTTATAAAATCAAATCAAATCAAAAAAATAATCGTTGTAATAAATTTGTTGATGTCATACTCATCTCGAATTCTCGATAGACGACAGACACTTAGTACATGAACAATCAACATGAAAATTATCGCAGATTCAATTAAGCAATATTAGAGTTAATAATACACAAACAAAGTGATTCAATTAAGAGAAGTAGAAAATTATCGCATATTCAATTAAGCAATATTAGAGTTATTAATACACGAACAAAGTGATTCAATTAAGAGAAGTTGCGACTATGTGATGTGAGGTAAGGTAGGTAAATATTAAAGTAATGGATTTTGATGGACTTAGACTTAGGGATCGTATGGTGTGATGGATAAAAGAAAATAGTCGTGGGATAATTTGTTAGTTTCTTTTTTATTTCTTGTTTGGTTACAAAGTATGAGATAACTTATCACATGATTAGCAAAAAGTACTGGGATAAGTTATCCTTCCTTCTTGGTGGAATAACAATACCAGGACAACTTATCCTGGGATAAAACAATTGAAATGAAAAAAATATTTTTCAAATCCTTTTATTATCACTTTTGTATAGTATAGCTGCTTGCTCTAGTTTTGACATGTATTTTAGTGCAATTTTGGTCAAATTTTTGAAGTTTTTGCTATTTTTTTCAGTTTTAATAGCTGTTTTAGTGCAGTTTTTGTAGCTGTTTTGGTGTATTTTGGTCACTTTTTTGCTGCTTTCTTCTTGATGCATTTTTTGGAGTTTTGATCCAATATTTTTGGTTATTTTGATACAATTTTTTACTTCAAATTTTGATTAATTTGTTTTTATTTAGTATTTTACTTATGATAGTGAAGAGGAGAGGCTTCCCACGAGCCTATTTCGATTCATGTGAAATACAAATTTAAACAATTGAGATTCACGTAATTTACTTTTAAAAGTGAATAAATAAATAAAGCTCTATAAAAAAAAATACATATAAATTTTTTTAATACAACAAACCAAACAGTCAATAGGAAACAATCTTAGGATAACTAATCTCAACATAACTTGTATTCCAACCAAACAACTCCTTAGGGTTTTAGTAGTTGAGCTAAATTTTAAGTGTTGAGCTAGAGAAAAAAAGTAAAGTTAAAACTTAAGTTGATTAAAATTTAACAAAATATTTATATTTTATTTATGAATAATATATAAGTAATTATAAAAAATTTATATATAATTTATCAGTTCGATTTGGTTATTTTTGCGGGTTTAATTTTTTTTAGCAAACTTAAAATCAAACCAAATAGTATTGATTTCAACATTTAAAACCAAACCACACCAAAATATTAATTTTTTAATCGATTTAGTTTAAATTGCGGCTGGATTTAATTTTTTTAATCATAACCATGAACAATTCTACTTTCATGTAGTGATTTTTAACTATAATATTGTCGTCTTTTATATAAAAAGGAATAAATAAAGTGAGTAGTTGAACTACTTCTAAATTTTGTCCGACCATATGGACAAAGTGTTTATCATAATTGTTCCTATTGATATGTTGCATTCAGTAAATTTGAGGCAGTTATTATGGTTTATCAATCAACACAAATAATTTAAAATTTCCAAACATTTAATTGACTAAAAAGGTAATAATAAAAGTAGTCAAATATAAATTGGAAAAGAAATGGAGAACTTAAAAAAACATAACTTTATTCCTACTTAAATAAAACTTTGGTTTTAGAATCCCAATTTAAAATAAAATAAAATAAAAGGCCTCTGCTTCTTTCCCAATCCGACAAAACTCTTTTTATTCTATTTTTTATTTTCCAACAAAAACTTTAAAGTTTTGTTTTTGGACAAAAAAAAGAAATTCATCATAATTTGTATTAGAATGGTTGAGATATCTTTGTTTTTAATTAGAAATTTTGAAATTGAGTAATTAAGAATAAAAAATTTATTTTAAAACATCCAAATAAAATTGATTCTAGTATATGAATTCGAATTTAATTTCAATATTGATTTCACATATTGAGCGGAAACTAAATAAATTCTAAAAAATAAATTGTCCACTCGTGTGTCAAATGTTCTCTTTCTCAACCTCATAATATATTATACTCCCATCATTAATTGTCTGTCTTATTATAAATAGTTATCTCAAATTATGAATTAATTTTCAAAAACTTAAATATAGTTAATATTTTTTTCTATTATATCTTTATAATTAATTTTTTTTGAATGTGTAAATAAATTTGTAAATTTACATGGAAAATTTCTTAAGTGATAAATTTATAAGTTATCTTTTTTTATTTATAATTTTTTTTTTTAAAAGATGGAAAAGTTGTGATAGAGATTTTGTGGTCAAATAATTATTTCACAATAATATTAATCCTAATAATAATACACTCAGCATCTACTAATCAGTAGAAAAGAAAAAAAAATGAACTTTTGAATTCTCCATTGATCTGCTATTTTTGACTTCCACAGTGGTGGATTCATCGGAATTTATACAAATTCACCGGTCTTTGTTTTTCCGGCCGAAACCATGCCGGAGCTTGTTCAAGCAGCACAAGTCTACGCGCCGACGAGAACTCTACAAATTTGGAAATCGCTACTGAACTGGCTAGCTTTCTTCTTCCAGATCTTTGTTCAGATCCTCAAAGGAACGCCTTGTGTAACTCAGGTTCTCTCCTACTTTGGCGTTCGCAATAGCTCTCTTCTCTCTTCCTCTCCGCAGTTCAAGCCGCTGCCTGACGTTGAGCCACCGGAGGAGGAGGCGCCGCCGACGTCATCCGTTGCTCTCTCGACTCTGCAAATCACAACCGGAAGTGTCCCGATCAGTGTTGAGGAGGAACGTTTACAGAAGCTCACGGTAATTTCTCGTAATTAGCTGTAGAAATTGGATTTAGGTATTGTGTTTTCGTTTTATTGGATCATATGACTATATGTTTTGCTATATAAGGAAAAATAGTCCCAGCATATAACTTTGTACTATTAATGCAACAAAACTCTTCATTATTTGTAGTATTATATAGTGTTTAAATCCGATGTAAATCTCTGCTTAGCTAATGCTTGTATAGCTTTTGCTTAACTTGTTCATCAACCAAACAACCTATATACTTACATTATCATTGAACTACTTATCATTCAGATGAACATGACTAATTCAGATTATTTGTGAGAATGAATCATATATCACTCTTGTATTGGTCGCTCACGAATTGATCAGATTATCGTTGCTAAAAGTTGAATACTTATTAGGAATCTAGTAGGTTTGCACTTGGCAATTAACCTCTGTGTGTTTCAATGGTCATGGTTTTCTGATGTTTTTGTTATTATCTTCTCTTTTTTGTACTTCAGTTTCTTCTTTTTCTAGAAGGCTTTGAACTGTTTTTCCTTGAGCCGAGGGTCTATCAAAAACAACCTCTCTACTTCTGAGGTAGGGGTAAGGTTTGTGTATACTCTACTCTCCCCAAATCTCACTTTGTGGGACTATACTGGGTATGTTGTTGTATTTAATGGTCATGATTTGTGCCAGACTGCTAGTCAGCAGTGGAAGTGGTTAAATTCATGCTAAATGGTAAATTAGGACCTGTTGTAAAACACTAAAACTAGATTATTTGCATCTTTAGTTTCTTTTTCTGGGTTGAGGATTGGATTTTTCTTAGGAATACAGACTGAATTTAATGCTTACAAATTTTGGATATGCTGGTAAACTACAACTTTTTTGGTTGAATAGTTATAAGTTGTGCAGTATAAGTTTTAAGAGGAATTCTAATTAGATGTTGGATGATTACAAGATCACTTCCGAAGAAAGTTTCTGAAGTGTTGATATCTAATATTGGAGAAAGACTAAATGCAAAGTAGACACCCAAAACTTTAGGAAGCATTGTGTAGGTCAATGTTTGGTTTCTATTCTTCGGCCTTTCGAGTCTCGACGCTTCAGTTCATTAACTGCTGACCTAACTAATGTATGCTTGTGCATGACCGTCTTGTTTGTTACTTGCTGTAGCAGGGAGATGGTCAATAAATACATTCTTTTCTTCCCCATTCTTTGATTCATTCCATAATAAACTCAAGTACATGTAAAAGTAACAATGAATTGTATAATATGATAACTATAATGGATGCAGTTAATTTGTTGCTTGGAATAGTAGGAAGAAATTTTTGGTCTCCAGCATGTCCTTAATGCTGATGAATACAACCTTAACCTTATCAAAAAAAAAATAGTAGGAAGAAATTTTGGATTGGCCAAGGTGCATATTGGTTCATAATTGAATAGAAATTCATGGGTAATAATTGATTTCTCTTAGCAAAATGCATTGGTGTTGTAATGTCTGGTTAATCATACAAATGATGTATTAGATCATGTTAGCTTTTATGTCCGGAAGGATTGTAATGTCTGCTGGAGCATCTGATATATATGCTTTTTGATGAGGCATAATGTGCGATACAAGCTAAACAACAGTGATCAACACAGGTACCAAGACTTGGACAAATAGGAAGAAATCACCTATTTTTTATTTTTTTTGTCAGTGTTGGAATTTGAAACCAGGTCTCTCATGGTTTTCACCCACTTCATTGGCCACTAGAGCACACCCTTGGCTGCTATTGTAAGCTATTTAAGTAGTGTGAAAACCATGTGCAGATTGGTCCAGGATGTTCACAAGTCAACTTGAAAATTTAGTATAAGCATATAACATGCAAAGTTAGCTTCTAATCTGAAGAGATGAATGGTATTATGGAAATTTAAATTGGTAAAAGGAGGAAGTTTTATAGCAGGGCAACTATAATGAGGACATGAGTTCCTTGGGGAATCATTAATTTTCCATAAAATATGTCAAAGGATAGAGAATGTTGTGATTACAACATGCGTTTTTAGTTAGTAAGGTGATTTCTATGTTTTGCATTGTTACGGTATTCTTTTGGGTTTCTTCTGAGTTCTTTCCTTATTTGTTGGGAAGGTGGTGTAGTGGATAAGGTCCCTTGAGCAAATAGATTGTCAAATTAGCTGGCTAGTTTATAGTCCTGCAAGTCCAATGAGCTTTTTGTTAGGCTGTGATATAGGCTTGAGCCAGCGAAGTGCTGTTGTTGCAAGTTTGAAGGCTGCTATTTATGTAATATGCCCTATATTAGTCATAGGTAGTATTCTTTTATACTAGAGGAGCCTTATATCAACAATCTTGAGTGTATTTTAGGTATCGGAATTTTGAAGTGTTCCATAAATAAACATTGTGTCATCGGCTGTCAATTACATGGCTGGCCAGACCTTAAAAATGTTTTGACTGTCTTTCCATAAGTTCATTTTGCTTCATCATTTTTATTTATGTACATGACTGACTACGTCTTGGTTTCGAAGAATATACCTTCATAGCTTCACTTGATGAATAAAAGTTGTAGTTCAAAGAAGTTTCTGGCAGAATCTTTTAAGAGTATTGACATCTAACTGAATTCGAAAGTTGACTTGTATCAAGAAGAGATGGTGGGTTTTAGTGACAACAGAAGGTCTAAAATCACTTTAACTAATTGTACCCACAACCTAGCTGGGTTTCGGATAACCAGCTTATTAAATGTTTGTAGAACTGGATAACCGATGCTTCTTGGAACACGGATACTGCTGACTGTCAATGGTGTTTATCAATCTTTAATAGATATTTTGTTAAAATGACTGCCTTCTGTTTATGTTTTTCTCAAGTTCTTAGATGCTGGATGCAGGTAGTTCTTGACTTGGATGAAACTTTGATTTGTGCATATGAGACATCAAGTTTGCCTACCATCATTTGCACCCAGGCAACAGAGGCTGGGTTGAAGTGGTTTGAGCTTGAGTGCGTATCTTCAGAAAAGGTAAACTTACTATATGACAGAATATTCTAGCAAGTTTCTTTGACATCCACGCTGATTCTCTTCTTGGAGGTTTTAGGAATATGATGGCAAACCTAAAATCAACTATGTCACAGTTTTTGAACGTCCTGGATTACACGAGTTTCTAAAACAACTTAGCGAGTTTGCTAATCTGGTCTTGTTTACTGCTGGACTTGAAGGTTAACTCATTACTTTCTACTTGATTTAGTTCTCTTCCTTTTCCATTGCAACTTCATCCAAAAATATTGATCTTATGGTTGTTATGTGCATACAGGATATGCAAGACCCGTTGTTGATAAAATTGACCTTGAGAATCTGTTTAGCCATAGACTTTATCGTCCTTCAACTATTAGCACGTAAGTATAGATACTTGTTTTTCTGTCTTTTACTATTTTTTGTCTTTCCTATCTGGCATCATTTGACATGTTAAATGTGAGGCAAATCTGTTCTTTTTAAGCGTCATAGAGTAAAGAAATAATCTGAAAGTGAACGGATAAAAGGAGTAAAAATATGATGGTATTAGAAGGAAAATTGGATTCATGGAAATGTTTGATGCTCAATAAGTAAATGTTGTACTTATCGGTGTGTTGTGCACCACACTATATCGAGAATTCTACATGGATTATGGGATTGTCTATTTCATTCTTTTCACTCTAGATCGTGCGTTAGAGCTTGAAACAAGAAGCAAAATTATAAATCATATTGACTATCTGATGAGATTAGCGAAGAAAAGAACTTGTCAATTTCTGTTGATAATGGTTTTTTCATCAACCGTATCCAAGTGACAAGCGTAAGGCTTGGATTCAGGTGATGTCAATTGACAATAGCTGCTTGAGGGGTAACCAGGAAGGTGTCAGTGGCCTTGTTATGATTACACAGGCTGAGGACAGGAATATATATCTCGAATGAGGAAAAACTCAGGTTAAATTGCTAACCACGAGTTAATAATTTGTGCCAAGGGTGACTTTTGATTCTTTCTTCTTTGTGCTTGGATGTGCTGCGCTTGAGCTGAGGGTGTACTTGAATGTACTTCTTTCTGCATATACTCTACCTTCCCTAGATCCTACTTGTGGGATTTCATTGAGTATGTTGTTAAAGATGAGGTGGAAATGTTGTTGAATGTTGTCATACTGACATCAGTTCAAATGTTCTCTTTTTTGTTTGTTCTGTTTGAGTTTACACTTTACACTACTTGACGGTGTGAATAAGTTCATTATCATTTGAACACCATGATGAATACTAGGGTGGTATTGAGTTGAATATTGCCACCTATAGTCAATAATAAACACTCATGGATAAATGAAGTCAGATTGTTGTAGAATTTTGTGTGGGCAATCCTTTCAAAAAAGCCATGTGGAAAGAAAACAACACTACGACATGTTGAGGTGGGAGCAACATGGACGTAGATAAGCCAATGGATATGATGATATGGCACACCATGTTGACGTCACCTTAAAATGGACAGTTTGGATGATGTGACAGCCACGTCGAATACATGTGGATGTTGAGGTTTGATTAATATATGACGTTTTCCAAATTCGTTGCTTAATAGTTTTTAATTTTATTTTACATGGGTATTCCATTAATGATGACGGTTTCTGACCATCGTGTTATGTGTTTCTTGTTTTTTTTATATGGTTTGTTCTGTGTGAAATTTAAACTACAGACGATAGTACGGATTTGGAAAATATTAATTCAGTATTTTTGGTTTCTTGAAATAGGATATCAGAACCAAACCTAATTAAATTCGGTATGGTATGGTTTTCCTCTTTCGTGTTTTGTTTGCTTGGTTCATTTTGGTAGTCTGGTTTTTACTGAATTATGAACACCCCTACTACTATCAGTTGATTTCCCTTGTATTGTTTCTCCTTGTGAACTCTGGTTTTCGCTGATGCCACCTATAACAACTTAAATAGTTCAAAGTCACTGTTGTTTCTGTATAATATATAATATAACTATGGTAAATTTGACACTAAATGTGCATCACAGGGAATTCCGGGAGCATGTGAAGGATCTGTCATGCATATCAGAGGATTTATGCCGGGTTGTCATTGTTGATAACAACCCATTCAGTTTCTTGTTACAGCCTTTAAATGGAATCCCGTGCATTTCATTTTCTCCTGGACAACCCCATGACAACCAGGTACAAGGAATGATCAGAAAATAATAATGAGGTCTATTCCTCAAATTTTAGTCTACTTTGATCCCCGTGACTCTGTGAGTTTAACTTCGTTTTCATCTTCCACATTAGCTTTTGGAAGAAATCCTTCCACTTCTCAAGCATCTATCTGAGCAGAAGGATGTAAGGCCTGTGCTTCGCGAAAGGTTTCAAATGCCCGAATGGTTTCAAAACCATGGAATCCCTACTTGTGAATTCACAAATGTACGATGATCTTTGGCAAGTAAATTTTTTTGCTATTCCAGGAGACGCAACACACCTATACTCTAAATTTGTTGTACAAGGTTAGTACCTCTTCACCGGAAGAACAAATTTTTGTATAGATTATTTGTTCAGGAGTAGCCGCCATCTATGAAGACCCAAATTTCTTATCTATTAAATTCTTTTGTAACTTTGTTTATAGCTTCCAATTGTGAGAAGAAATTCATGTATGTGCAATTATTATAAACAGTGATTTCCAATATTTATACCTACCTTCCCTGACCTAAATTTATGTATAGATTTGATGATTAGTAGCTCTCTTTAGCATTTGCTAAGTGTTAATTTGTTTAAACCTTCTCAGTTCTTAATATTTTTAGTGGCTACAATATTATTATTCCTTGTCTTGTAAGTATTTTTTGTATTTTTTTCAACTTCTACAATCCCCGGAGGCAACAAGAACAACAACAAACACAATGTAATTCCATAAGTGAGGTCTGTAGAGGGTGAAGTGTATGTAGATCTTATACTTACCCCTACCTTGGAAGACAGAGGTTGTTTCTGATAGATCCTCGGATCAAGGAAAAGCATATCATGGATATTCTCTGGCAGAGGAATGGACCTCCAACGCCATTGATCGTGTTTGAGGCTTGAGGTTCCATATGAAAGCTAGTTGAGGACAAAGTAAATCATAGTGGAGGCAAATGTTATCATTAGACGATTTCTTCCATCTATTGAAACTTCAGCGGATAGAGTTATTCAATATCTGTGCTAGTGGGAGATAACACATACCTCGTAAAAGCTATAGTCCAATTACTATGATTATTTTCTTAAACAGGCTAGTTGACCACAAGTCCATGATGCATAACATGGGATAAAATTAACTAAATAATTACTAAAATTATTAAAATTTGAACTTTTAATGATATTAAGGGATTAAATAATTTTTTTTTGTCATTAGGGTAGTACCTAAGTCAATTTTATATGCACATCGACTATTCTATCAGATACCTGCCTCCCCCCTTCCTAATTAAAGAAATGTTGTGTGATAATGTGGCCGGTGGCCCTATATAACAACCATACTGCTCTATGTGGTATATATTTACTCTTGGATCCACAATATCTTCTCAAGTACTTTCCTATTTCAATTCACACTTTATTATAGATATAAAATATGTCAACGTTCACACACCAACTTATCCTTTCGTCAACTATGGCTTCTTCGAAATATATATATATATATATATATATATATATATATATATATATATATATATATATATATATATATATATATATATATATATATATATATATATATATATATATATATATATATATATATATATATATATATATATATATATATATATATATATATATATATATATATATATATATATATATATATATATATATATATATATATATATATATATATATATATATATATATATATATATATATATATATATATATATATATATATATATATATATATATATATATATATATATATATATATATATATATATATATATATATATATATATATATATATATATATATATATATATATATATATATATATATATATATATATATATATATATATATATATATATATATATATATATATATATATATATATATATATATATATATATATATATATATATATATATATATATATATATATATATATATATATATATATATATATATATATATATATATATATATATATATATATATATATATATATATATATATATATATATATATCTAATACCTGTATTATTAATACATATGTAATTTTAATTAGCTATCAAATGCTTCCTAGTAATTGATTTTATTTTAAACTTCTAAAGTGACGAGTAGTCTGAGATACATATTTTTGATAATAAAAAGTTTTAGTATTTTGAGACGTATTCTTTTCGTCTAAATTTATTTGTCGTGTTTTTTAAAAATAATTATTTCAAATGATTTGTTTTCTTTAAAGTTCAGGAAAAAAGTAATTAGTTTTCTTCTTCTCATTTCATGCTTATAATTATTGTTGTTGAAGACTATAAACACCTCAAATATGAAGTGATGCTATGATTGTTCAGATATCAATAAAGAGTAAAATAGTTAAAACTCGTACCTAATTTCTACTTCCGTCTCAATTATATAGTTTTAACTTCATACGAAGTTTAAAAACATAAAAGAAAATACTTTTGAATCTTATAATTTTAAATTAAAGATATGTAAAATACTAAAGTGTACCAAAGTATGCTTTAATCTTATGTTCTTGAATATATCTTATACAAAATTTAAATTAAAGAGTTACCAATTATTCATTTATTAAAATAAACTAAAAAGAAAAATAAAAACATAAATTTAATTTTAAAAAAAGTAATACTCCTTCCATCCTACATTCCAAAAAAAATAATCTCGTTATTATATTAAGAAATAATTTTCACTTTAAAAATTCTATGTTATCCTTAATGAAATGATTTATAACTACACAAATATCAAAGAATTGTTCTAAACCATAAGTTAAAACTTCATTTTTTTCTTAAATACATATCAAGTTAAATAACGTCACATATAATAGAACGAAAGAACTATCATTTTCTAAAGAACGTGAAAATCACGACATATTATTTGAGACGAAAAAAGGTATAGAATTACCTAAAAAGAAAAAGAAAAAGAGAGAGACATATGGCAACATTGCATTTATGATATGTACCATACATGAACTCTGCAAAAAAGAACGATTCAAACATAATGGCGTAGCCGTCCCTGTCTCAAATTAATTTGTGATAATTCATTTAATTGGTTTCGCTGATTCCTACTTGATAGTACAATTTTAGAAAATAATTTTTTAAGAATTTTTTTTATGATCATAAATTTTAAAAATATGTAAAATGTATTATTATAATATTCTTTAATTTTATGATTTTAAATATTTAATGTAAGAAATTGAAATTAAATAAATAAAAATAGAGATTTTTATTTTGTATATTAAAAAGAAAAGTAAGAAAAATAAACTGAAATGGAGTGAATAATAAATTGTGCATTTGCCGTTTATTATAGAGGAAAATATTTTTCAAAAAATGTTTTGCAATTTTCATATGTTTGAAAAAAGAATTATAGTGAAAAGGCAAATTTCTTAAAAGTGAGCAAATTATCTTAATCGAATTGGAATAGGATAATGAACACACGAAGGATCAAAGGAAAAGAGGGTTCTAAAAGCTAAATGCTTAGAAAACTAAAGTCTCACTACGTATGGATAAAGCTTTTAAGCTTAAGCTTTTATTATCTTCGTTCCATATTAGTTGATCATCTTACTAAAATAATTGTCTCATATTAATTGTCTACCTTACTAAATCAAGAAAATATTAATTAAAATTTTCCTATTGTTACTCTTGCAGTTAATTCTTTTTGAAAGACATTTATTTGTTAAATTTTCAAGAAAAATCTTCCTAGACATTAGGAAAAGTAATTTGTATAAGTGATATTCCAAGTTTATTGCTTCATCTCCGTTCTCCACCTACCTAATCCCCCAACCTCCACCCCTTGAACATCCCACCCCCACCACCTTCAAACATCCACTTCATTCATCCCGTCTCCATAATATTTTGCTATATACCATATAAATATTTTTGAAATAATATTTTCTTGCTTATCTACCTAACACTAAAAAAATAAGTAATAAATCCACTTATTATTTTTAGAGAACTTTTTCTAGAAAATCATTTTTCGAAGAAAATATTTCCTTCGTACTAAATAGTAGGGGTGTCAATGGGACGGTTCGGTCGGCTATTTTTAAAAAATTATACCATCTCAATTTTTCGAGTATTTCATAATGTATAATCAAAATTAAATTTTTTTAAACCATCCCAATCATATTGGTTTCTCTTCGGATCGGTACAATTCGATTAATTTCATTTTTTTTACTTTTAAAGTATCACCTCAATATATACTATAATTAAAATATTATTTTTTCACAAGTATATTCTTGAAGAAGCACTTCAATTCTTCGCTAAGATGTCAAGAATATAAAATTGTGTTACCGTATTGTTTAATAAGAGTGCTTACATAGGTTTTACCATATCGTTTGATATAATATCTATTATAGTATCTAAGACCTAATTTATATTTATATTTGAAAAATGTTATAATATATATATATATATAAAACATATTATTAATATATAAAATATATTCACATAAATGTAAGGTTATTCGATTTAGTTTGAGAATTTTTTTGATGTTTTTATAAATTAAAAGACCATCTCAATGATACAAATCGATTCGATACGGCTAGATTAGGTCGGTTCGGCCGATTTTTCATATTCTTTTGACACCCGCTGTCTTTAAAAAAAATAAAATCCTTCCAAACATTTCTTTATATTTTGACTTTGAATTCTCTAAATTAAAACTCTGTTAAGCTTAGCTACTGTTCACACATATACAGTATAATCCACCATTGCTCCAACTTTTTAGCTTACATCATAGCCTTTTTCCTTCTACAAATGACAGAAAATTTCTGATGACATTACCCATCTCCGGCGCCGGCGCCGTCATCGTTGCCGCCGTTATCTCACTGATAACTTCTGTTTTACTACCATTTTCTCATGCCCTCGGTAGTTCCGCCACCACTTTGGCCGTTGCTTACGGCGCCAACATCACTATCTGCGGCATAGTAGCTTCTCAACCAATCCAAAGAATCCAATGCTGGTCAGAAAATCAATTAGCACCCATCCCCATATCTCCTAACGCCTCCTTTAACTCCATCGCCGGCGGAGTTAACGGCTTCACCGGCGTTGAAACCGGTGGGTTTTCCCTTCTCTTCTGGAACTCAAGTTTTCAACCCAAAAGACTTTTCTTCAGTTACTCAACTTTGTTAACAACTGTTACAATGGGAGATACTCAAATTTGCGGCTTAACAAACGGTACCCAAAATGTTAAATGTTGGAGAGATGACTCGAATTTGGCGAAACAACCAAATGGGTCGTCACAATTCATGTCAATTTCATCTGGGTCGGGATTTTCTTGTGGAATTTTGAAAAGTTCAAATAGGGTTATATGCTGGGGAAACAATAGGGATATTGCTTCAGCTATTCAATCTGGTTTTGGTAATATTACAGTAGTGAATATATTTGCCGGTGGAAAACATGCTTGTGGGATGAATTCTACAGGTTTTTTAATCTGCAAAGGAGATAATGAAAATGGTCAATTAGATATTCCATCTAATTTTGCTTATGAGTATAACGGATTAGCTTTAGGGGTTAATCATACTTGTGGAATTCTTAGAATGAATTATACAGTTGTTTGTTGGGGTGGGAATGGTGAATTTTCGATGAATTTAACGAAAGGTCTTTCATTTGAATCAATTGTTGCTGGTTTAGATTTTACTTGTGGATTAACAAGTGGGAATTTTTCTGTTATCTGTTGGGGACCTGGTTGGAGTAGTAATATGTATCCTTCAGGTACTGAGCTTCCTTTACCAATGATTCTTCCAGGTCCATGTGTTCAGAATGTATGTGATTGTGGTGTATATCCTCAATCGAAAACGTTGTGTTCTGGGAATGGTAATATTTGTAGGCCTTGTGATTTTTCGGTTGGAGTAGCTCCACCACCATCACCACCGGTGTTTATTATGGTGCCATCGTCGCCATCTAAGGGGTTGAGAAAGGGATTGTTAGCTTTTGTGATTGTTGGATCAGTTGGGGCTATTGCAGGGATTTGTACTGTTGTTTATTGTTTATGGACTGGTGTTTGTTTTGGGAAGAAGAAAATTCATAATTCTGTTCAACCTACTATTAGTACTAATAATGTTGCTCAACAATGTTATAGTAGTGGTCAAGTTTCAAGATCATCTACTCTTAGGCGCCAAGGGTCGAGGTTAATGAGGCGTCAGAGGAGTGGAACTTCATCTATACATGGTGATAGGGCAGAGGAGTTTCAGTTTTCGGAGCTTGTTGCAGCTACGGACAATTTCTCTTTAAAGAATAAGATTGGTGCTGGCAGCTTTGGGGTTGTTTACAAGGGAAAATTAGCTGATGGCCGTGAGGTTGCAATTAAGCGTGGTGAAATGAGTCCGAAGATGAAGAAGTTCTTGGAGAAAGAGAGGGCTTTTGAATCAGAGTTGACGTTCTTGTCCCGACTACACCACAAACACTTGGTTAGATTGGTTGGTTATTGTGAAGAAATGGATGAAAGACTCTTGGTTTATGAGTTCATGAAGAATGGGGCGCTTTATGATCATTTACACGATAAGAACAACGTGGAGAAGAGTAGTAGTGTAGTGAATTCTTGGAAAATGAGGATCAAGATTGCATTAGATGCTGCTCGTGGCATCGAATACCTTCACAATTATGCAGTTCCACCTATAATTCACCGGGACATCAAGTCATCCAACATCTTGATCGATGCAAATTGGATCGCAAGAGTGTCAGATTTTGGATTATCCTTAATGTGGCCGGAGACTGATGCCAGATTCAGTCAGCCAATGAGGGCAGCAGGCACAGTTGGGTATATCGATCCAGAGTACTATGGCCTAAATGTCTTGACAGCAAAGAGTGATGTCTATGGACTTGGGGTTGTATTGTTAGAACTTTTGACCGGAAAAAGAGCCTTATTCAAAACTAGTGAAAACGGGGACATGCCAATGAGTGTTGTCGACTTTGCAGTACCAGCAATTATGGTTGGAGAATTGAACAAGATTTTGGATCCCAGAGTTGGGCTGCCCGAGTTGAGGGAAGCTGAGGGAGTAGAATTGGTGGCATATACTGCAATGCATTGTGTTCATTTGGAAGGAAAACATAGACCTACAATGACTGATATTGTTTCTAATTTAGAGAGAGCTTTGGCTGCATGTGATGTTAGCCATGACAGCATCTCTAGTAGTCCAGACTCCATTAAATCAGATTGACATTCCACGCATATGTCCGCGAAAGACTCCTACCAGTATCACTAGACGATAAGTTTTGGTGGTTAGAATAGTACGATTCGTGTAACAATTGTTGTTAGTGTAAACTGTAAATTATCGATAGCTGGAATGAAATTCTTTTTCTTCCTAGAAGGATACAATCTTCACTATGTTGTGTTTAGCATCTTCTTGATAGGACTAATTGACTTGTTGCCATTGTTCTTTTGTGTGTTTTTTTTTTGTAAAGGTGCTTAATGCACAAAAGTCCAATTGTTGAAATGACAATTCAAGAGTAATAGCAGCAAGCCACAAGGCAAGTTGTACACAGGAGCCAAGCTACTCATACTGAATGTTTCAATCTTGAAATTTAGTTATCTCAGAAAATGAATTTGCTATTTTTCAAAAAATGACGGTGGTGTTCGAATCAACTGACATATCCCTCTATCATATTATAGAGTACCATTACCTTCCACTAGCATAGATATGAGTTGACTTCGGCCTACTAATTAAACCTTAGGGTTGGATGTGTAAATGTCATGTGTTCAACCGACTTCAATAATTTTGGCTCAAACTTTTTATATGCATTAGGAAACCTATTGAGTATACAACCACAATATATTTGGTATAGTCCCACAAGGCACAAACTGGGTGTCGGAAGAGTAGAGTGTACCTAGACCTAGCCCCTACCTCAGATGGTAGAGAGATTGTTTCCAATAGACCCTCGAAGTCCAGAAAAAACTAACAGAAGTGAAAGCATAACAAAGCAAAATACGGCAATAATCGAAGTACAAGAAAAAGAAGAAGATAACAACAAATCAAAGGATAAGAAACTACATGAGCAATACTATGACTACTAGTATGGACTGATAGCAAGTCAACACACTACTACCCTAAATCGTGTCCTCCACAACTTTCTATCTAAAGGCATTTTCTCAATAAACTGATACTGCACCAAATCTTAGTTAATCACTTCTCCCCAAATCTATTGAGTATACAAATATATTACATTCTAACCTTTTTTTAGTAATGATTTAGGTACAATTATATATTGTTAAGAGACATGATTATTACAACTCGTATATCACCAAAAGAAAAACATTAAGTATTTTTCAGCTCTCCTAATTAGTATCCTCCACAACTTTCCATGTCATGGACTAATGGAGTAGACAATAGTAATCTACAAAAACTACAAAGTGGTCCAAGATTTTGAAAATTTTAGTTATTTTAACAATCCACAATTAATTCCTATTGGTTGAGCAGAATTAGATGATAAATATTGACTTTGAACATTCTATTGAAGGCAGTCTATAAAGGCAGTCGCTGGAAAATAGGGCATGATGTAGCTCTTGTGGACCAAAAACTGCCTTTAGCCCCTTTTTGGATAAATGATACTAGTATTAATAGAGCTACAAAATGGTATCTTTTAAATGAAATATTATTTTAAGAGTAAAAAACTATATGAATTTGGCTAATATTTTAAAATATATTAGTCATTAACTTTTAAAAAATGAAAAAAAAACATTTCTTTTAGTTCAATATTAGTCGTCATATTTTCTTCTTCACATCCTTTAGAAAATTATAAATAAAAGTTTATTTTATCTCTATCCAATAAATTATACTTTATTGAAGGACAAGACAACTAATTTTATTTCAAAAACATTTAATAATAAGGATAAAATGGGATAAAAACAATTAATTTCATTTTAATTTTGTAAAATAATAGAGTAACAAATATGGAACGGAAGAAGAATTAAACAACTATTTTGGGATGAAATTAATACTCTAATATGTCAAAATTAATGTAAAGTTGATTTGTTGCAAAATTGATGACTAATAACGATGTTGGAATTTGTCAATGGCCGGTTGGCCATGGATTATTAGTTTTTGTACTTTAAAGTATTTAGGGAAATAAATTAATTAATGACGTTAATTAATCATTTTAACGTGTGGGAGAAGGTAAAATTAGGCTACATTATTAATGTCGTTAATCATGTTAATAAGCAATTGAATGATTAATGTCAAGAAATTAGAAAGAAGCATCTTATAACACAACGCTTCATCCGTTTACTTTAACTTGTCATATTTCACTTTTTGAAAGTCAAATTGTAAGTTATAATATTTTTCATATAATTTTTAAATATTAAATTAATATAATTCAATTTAGTTCTGAAGATAATCATTTTAGCTCCAAAGATTAATTATTAACACAAATTACCAAGAGCAAAAATATTTCCTGCAAGAACAATTAGTGCAGGGTATATGAGACATACTTTTACGGTACAAAATTAATTGTTACTCTTCCAATTCATAATAAGTATTCCCTCCTTCTATTTTTAGTTATCATAATTTTCTGTTTTTAGAGTCAAATGATAAGAACTTTGACTAACATTTTACGATATATTTTTCTTATTTTTTTTTCATCATATCGATATGCAAAAAATTGCAATTTATAGTACTTTTCGTTTAGTTTTTGAATATCTAAATTTTTTTGTTTATATCAAATTAATGTAAATTAATTTAATTTTAAAAATTAGTCAAATTGACTTTCGAAAAGTGCAACATGACAACTAAAAATGGACGGAGGGAGTATAAACTTAGCCTTTTATTTTGATCAAAATAAGTGTTCATTTTCATATTAATTTATTTTTTTAAAATTTGTTCTTATTTATATATACCTAAAAAGTCTTTTGAAGTACTCCAATTTTCTATGATATCATTAATTAAATAATAGTCAAATATCTATTTTTTCTTAGAGTTGGTATTTCTTAAGGGATATGTTACATGTTAAAGTAAACACTTATTATGAACCGAAAGGAGTATTATAAGTAATTGACATGACCACTTTTGGGTATCTAGTTTTAGTTTTGGGTATGAGCAATTTAGATAAAAAAAAATTGTACAAGTGAAAATATATCGAAAATAAAAATTATTTGACAGATACGTGACAAGTGTCGAGAGGGTTATAGTAAACTAACATTTCTGTCAATGCCAATCAAAGCAAAGACTTGTTCGATCATCCGAGAATCATCTTCAAACCTGTCTTAATTAGATTATATAGCGCGATCTCAGAACAATTCATTCAGAATAATTCGAAATGCGCGAATAAAAAATGACTCATACACTGATTGAATTTTAAAATATTCAAAGCTTCATTAATAATCTTAACCATGTAAAGGATGAAATGGATGAGAACCACACAAGTTATTTCCGCTCGTCTTGTCCTATTATTTTTCTATTATATCCACCTTAATACATACATTATAATAGATACAATATTTCACTGAAACATAAATTTATTCGTTTTTAAATATGATATAATACTCCATATTCAATTTCATATGAATTAAAACATGCATTCTAATATAAATTTCTCAATAATTTAGAAATAAAACATACAAAAAGCAATATAATACACTGCTTTTGAAAACGTATGTTTATTTATACATGTAATTTCAACAAAAATAATAAAACGAATTGGAATTCAGAAAAAATAATAATAATATATATATATATATATATTAACGATGCATTTAAAGTTCAATTAGTTGAAGAGTTATATCCAGGCCCATACACGATTAATAGACCGATTACCAAACCTTGCAAATGAACCTATACAAGCAAAATTGCAAATGAACCTATAAAATTTGAGCTCTAAAAAAATTCATGGACATTTACATATAAAAAATATTTAAAAAATTCTAAATTTTCGTTTCATGACATATAAATTCTAAAAAAGTGGCGTCCGCCTTTCTAAATCAATGGTAAACATTAGTTGGTATTCACTAATGGATCCATAAAATTTGAGCTTAAACAAAGTCAATTACAAATTTTTTTATGGACTAATACATATGAAAAATCGAGATAATCCTGAATTCCAGGATCATGATACATAAACTCCAATAAAGCGACGTCCGTCTTTTTAAAACAATGAGAAACTTTAATAGGTATTTATTTCACCAATGGACCAAAATTTGTGCTCAAACAGAGTCAATTACACATATTCCAAAAAATTCATAGACTAATTAATACATATGAAAAATCAAAGATAATTCTGAATTCCAGTTTCGTGCCACATAATTCCAAAAAAAGCGATATATATCTTTCAAAAATAATAAATATCATTTAATAGGTCGTCACCAATGGACCCATAAAATTTGAGCTCAGACAGAGTCGGTCACACATATTTTAGAAAAATCATGAACTAATACATACGAAAAATTAATACAATCCTAAATTTCAATTTCATGACACATAAATTTCAAAAAAGCAACATTTGTCTTTCAAAAACAAAATATCATTAAATAGGCCGTCACCTATGGACCCACAAAATTTGAGCTCAAACTATTTCAATCACACAAATTTTAATGAACTTATGGAGTAATACACACAAAAATCGAGATAAAACTAAAGTCTTGTTTTGTGACACATACATAAACTCTAAAATAAGCAAGTCCGTCTTTAAAAAATAATGTGTATCATGTAATAGGTAATTACCATAGGACCCACAAAATTTGAGCTCAAATAGAATCGATCACACATTTTAAAAAATTCACGAACTAATACATATAAAAATTGAGATAATTCTAAATTCATATTTTTTGACAAATCTAACTCCCCAAAAAAAACAACGTTTGTTGATTGGTCTATCGGGTTGTGTTCTTGATCATCCATGGTTTATGATCATTAATTCGATAAATGCTTATTCACATTAGATATTTATATTAAACCAATTTAATATACAATGATTAGGTGATTTTTTTTTTTTTGGGGGTGGGGGGGATTTTTCGCAAAATAGCTACTATAATAAACCTAATTATACTCCATAGCTATAGTTTGCATATTTACGGGTTGTAGCTACAGTTTAAACTGTCTCGCTTGATTAATTCACGAGTTGTACAATTTACGGATACATTTGTATAATTGAGTTATTTTTGTATAAACTTGAAATAACAAATTTATGCAAACACAAACATCTAAACTTTAAACAATTATACAAATTATATTATACAAAATTGCATCATACAAAAGTTAAACAAATTATATTATATAAATTTTGAATTATCCCAACGTGTGAATTATACAAACTCGAAACCTCAACCCACGTAATTATCACTGAATGTTGGTCGCGAGTAGTAATTAACTAAAACTATAGCTATAATGACTGATTAACTAGTATATGTTTGCTTAATCATGTAATTTTCTCCTCTTTTTTTTGGTAATTATATAAAGATTACCTACACCTTTGGGCCTTTTTGTTATGAAATCTTGCTTAACTATTCAAGCCCATTGGACCATCTTGGCCCAATATTCACAATAAGAAAATAAAGGGAAAAAGGGTAAAAAAAAATGCCCTTAAACTATGTGAAAGGAACAAAAATGCCCTCCGTTTATAGTTTGACTTAGAAATGCCCTTACCGTCAATACTTTGGCTCAAAAATTCCCTCGTAGTCAATACTTTGGTTCATAAATGCCCCTATAGTTACAAAATGGTTCAAAAATGCCCTTTTTTGAATAAATATATTTTTTCCTTTCTAAACACATCTTCTTCCTAATTAAAATATTTAAAAGAACACTATTCATTTTATATTTTTTTCTGAATTGAAGTAAGATAAACAATAAGGGCATTTTTGGACCAAAATATTGACGACAAGGGCAATTTTGGACCAAACTACAAATGGAAGGCATTTTTGTTCCTTTCGCATAGTTTAAGGGCATTTTTGAGTCAAACTATAAACGGAGGGCATTTTTGTTCCTTTCACATAATTTAAAGGAATTTTTGACTGTTTTCCCAAAAATAAATGTTGATGAGTCTCCACAACTTGGTCGTCACATAGAGAACAAATTTCAGTATCCACTTGAATATGTAGCCTCATGTGATGATCCACCACATCATGAACGATTCATGAGTGAATTATCAAGTACCGCATGGTATGCTTAGTAGAAGTCTAAGTCTGTGTCACTCAAATGTCTATTCTTGGTCAAACAACCTTCTTTGCACAGCCTACAAAATAACAAACCTGTGCTTAGATTGAGTAGGTGTTCCTCATAACAAATTTGCAATCCTCGTTCTGCTTTTGTGACCCAACCTTTTTTTGTATGCTTAACCTTTAAATTGATGGTGTATAATATTATATAACGACGAGAAATAATACAATCTATCTAGTATTTATCAAAATAATAAAGTAAAACACAAATACAATGTAATACTATACATAACAACCCAATTAACAAGGTGTAAGGAGGTAGAGAGACATATATAGTCAGACATCTCAATAACAATCATTTTCTATATATTTAGCTATAAACGACCCAATATTTTTTTGAACTTGAATTTTCATATTATGTTATATTATTCTTTATAATAACATTTTGTTATCACAATTAAAAAATATCCGAACAAACAACAATAGTTAGTAGCTTGAATAGATGCTACACAAAAACTAAATTTCATTAAAAATTCTCAACTTTAATTACTTGAAACGAAGCTGACCCAAACAACGCGATTATCTAAAAGAAAAAAGAAAGCATGATAGGGTTATGTCAAGTTGCCAAATAGAAACAAAATGAAGAAAGGTCATTACTCAATAGAAACCATATCTCTTTAGTAACAAAGATATTTGAGTCACAAAATTATGAGTGATGGTCATTAATCTCACCCATACCCCCTTATATCAGCCTATCTATACAAATATCATCCATGTGGCAACATCTCATTAACTACTTATCTACTACCCCACCCCCACTCCCTTAGACCCCATGCCCCAAAAAAGTTAGAGGCTAAAACTAACTCAACTATAGCAACAACTTTGAGATAAAAAAAAAAAATCTTTCTTTTATATTTCTTCATTGTAGGATATTTTCCCCTCTCCACTCTCAAAATTCTTAATTTTAACACACAAAATGGAGACTAGTGTCACATGTTGTGCA
Organism: Solanum tuberosum; assembly: GCF_000226075.1. Classification (NCBI taxonomy): domain Eukaryota; kingdom Viridiplantae; phylum Streptophyta; class Magnoliopsida; order Solanales; family Solanaceae; genus Solanum; species Solanum tuberosum. The sequence goes on from NW_006239128.1 coordinate 237,697, forward strand.
AGAGCTACATCTCTTCTCCCAAATGTTTCTTCTCAACAATATTCAACTTCACTTGCAACTTCAAGATCCATTTCCCAGCCTTCATTCAACTCAAGGGTATGTCTTAATTAATTTTCATTTGATTTTCTTCATTTTTCTATACTAATTAAATAACTTTAGGAAACTATGATAATATTTTTTTTTTTAAATCATGGATATATATCATAAACTTGTACTTCTATACAAAGCATGTATTTGACATAGAACATAAATAGATGAGCTATAAGCAAGGGTGGAGCTATAAGATTCGGCAGAACCTAGTAGCTTTGGCCTAGACCTTATATTTGTGTTTAAAAGTATAAATAATTTATTCAGTACCAAGTAAGTATTCTTTTCAAGGATCCAGAACTCATAAATTTAAAATCCTGATTTCACTTCTGACTTAAGTATGACATGAGATTCTTGCAGAGTCTGAAATCAAGCTCATTATTTGGGGAATCATTGCGCGTTGCGCCTAAATCATCACTTAAGGTGTCTAGGACGAAAAATTCTTCCTTGGTGACAAAATGTGAGATTGGTGATAGCTTGGTAAGTTTGATCATGTTTGTTGATTAATCTTATTTAATGTAATTGTTATACAAGAAATTAATGAAAATGACTAGTTAATTGGTTTATTTATAGGAAGAATTTCTTTCAAAATCAACCTCAGATAAGGGGTTAATCAGGTTAATGATGTGTATGGGAGAAGCATTGAGAACAATTGCCTTCAAAGTCAGAACAGCTTCTTGTGGAGGAACTGCTTGTGTCAATTCTTTTGGTGATGAACAGCTTGCTGTCGATATGCTTGCTGATAAGCTTCTCTTTGAGGTACAAAACTATAGAGTGGCGGAGTCAGGATTTTTTTAAAAACATGCATGTATACACATTCGTAACGTGTGAGCAAAAACAATTTTTGAACCACCTTTGACATTATACTTGAAGCTTCTTTGTGTCGAGGGGATTCAACAGTTTATATATATACTAAAAGATTGTTTTTTACTTTACTTACAAAGTATAATTTATCGATAAAGGGATTTCAATCGAACCACCTTTAGTACATATAGCTCCACCCCATATGACAGAAGTAGCTTATGCCTATTGCTACTTGATAAAACTGATTCTCTACAATGTACGTTACTCCCTCTGTTTCAATTTGTTTGTCTTATTTTCCTTTCTACTTTCTAGTCCGTTCAAAAAAGAATGTCTCTTCTCTTTTTTGACAACTTTTTACTTCTAACTTTTCACCTGACATGTTTAAAACCACTGGATTAAAGGGGACATTTTGGTACATTCAACGTATCTTTAGTTTAAAATCACACGATTCAAAAAAATTCTTTACTCTCTCATGTCAAGGTCAAAACCAGACAAACAAATTGAAATAGTGGATGTAATTCTTATCTAAGTTTGACAAAAACTTGTTCTTTTGATTGTTGATGTTTAGGCCTTGACATATTCACACTTTTGCAAATATGCTTGTTCTGAGGAAGTTCCTGAGCTCCAAGACATGGGGGGCCCTGCTGAAGGTACTTGTTTGGTTATACACTAGAATTTTTCAAAGACGTCACCTATTTTTTCAAGTAAAATGCATGTCCAAACACAATATCAACTTTGAAATACCATTTTTCGACTTTAACTTCAAATATCACTCAATTCATGTCCTAACATCTGGTTAATTTTCCTTATAGAAACCTAAGGGTATAAAAGACACTGATGAATTCTATTTGTATCAAACAGGAGGATTTAGTGTTGCTTTTGATCCACTTGATGGTTCCAGTATCGTGGACACGAACTTCACAGTTGGAACCATCTTTGGTGTATGGCCCGGGGATAAGTTAACCGGGATCACAGGAAGAGAGCAAGTTGCAGCAGCTATGGGGATATTTGGACCGCGAACTACATATGTTCTTGCTCTTAAAGATGTTCCCGGGACTCATGAATTCCTCCTCCTTGATGAAGGTTTGACATACATTGATTTGTAATAATTTAGACTTTTTTTGCTACGAGTTGTCTCAATATCGATGTTCCTTTTTGTTCTTAGGAAAATGGCAACATGTTAAGGATACAACAGAAATCGGAGAAGGAAAAATGTTCTCCCCTGGAAATTTGAGAGCCACATTTGACAATCCTGATTACGCCAAGGTTTACTATCATTTCTCGTATTTTGTCTTCAATATCTGATATCTGTACTCGAACAAATTGCATTTCCTATACTTTTTCTGTTGTTGTTCCCTTTTCATATGCTTTCTAAGTTGCTACTAAAATGAAATTCCGAGTTCTGATTCTTGATTCTTGATGACAGCTGATCGATTACTATGTGAAGGAGAAATACACCTTGAGATACACCGGAGGAATGGTGCCTGATGTAAACCAGGTATTTGCAAATATGTGATCAAGGGCGGAGGCAGAGTGGTGCAACGGGGCATTGAACATTATACTAAATGATTCTTTTACATATATATATAAGTTGTTGAATTCCCTTCTCGATTTTTCACAGATCATTGTAAAGGAGAAAGGTATATTCACAAATGTGATATCTCCAACAGCTAAGGCGAAACTTAGATTGCTCTTTGAAGTGGCACCATTAGGATTCTTGATTGAAAAAGCTGGAGGTTACAGCAGCGATGGGAAACAATCCGTCCTTGACAAAGTGATCGTTAATCTTGATGACCGGACTCAAGTTGCTTATGGTTCCAAGAATGAGATTATCCGATTTGAAGAAACACTCTACGGATCATCAAGGCTTAAGGCTGGTGCACCAGTTGGTGCTGCTGTTTGAGGCTAGAGAATGCAGCAATCATATTGTTTGTTTGTTTTTTTCGCGCTTTCTTTCTAGAGCATCGCGAAAATGCTGTTCCATCAGGTTATAAAAGGGAGATAGGTTAAAGACAACAAGGTCTTGTTAAGAAATGGGAATTGGAACATTTTTTGTATATTGTTGTTTCTATTAACTGGTGATATGCTGGATTTCAGACATAAAAGGTAAAAAAAGACAAATAATTTGTAGTAGTATTATGTAAGATAAATTTATGTATTACAACTTGTCTGATTATGCTTCATCTCTATTCTAATCTAAAGTTGTCTCACTGTGCCTCGGAACAATCATAAAGTTGTCTCGATGTGATCTATAAGTTCATTATACTCAAACTCAGTTTTGTCTCGGTGGGCCTTGGAAATCATAAAGTTATCTCCATATGACCTATAAGTTCACAGTTTTGTGGGCCTCGGAAATCATAAAATTGTCTCGGTGTGAACTGTGACATATAAGTTTACGATTTCAACAATCATAAAGTTGTCTCGATTTGACCTATAAGTTCATTATACTCGAAAATCATAAAGTTGTCTCCATATGACCTATAAGTTCACGATTTCGACAATCATAAAGTTGTCTCGATGTGACCTGTAAGTTCATTATACTTGAAAATCATAAAATTGTCTCGGTGTGACGTGGGAAAAAAAGATATGTATAGTCGCGCCAGGTAGGGGTCGAACCTACGACTTTCTGCTTAGGAAACAGACGCTCTATCCACTGAGCTACAGGCGCTTTTGTTTTCCTTGTTTCGTATTTTTAAATCTGCTACGTACTTTTTCACATAAATATATATAAATAATTTAATATCTAATTGATTGGAGTAAAATGACTATGAAAACTAAATTTAATAACAAATATTATGAGTTCTGATTTTAGCTGAAGTCTAATTTTAATATTAGGACATATTTAATAGCAAATTTATCAATATAAATGCGTCGTTTGCGCAAAAGTTATTTCTTTTAAACAAATTTGTATCTGAGCTTCTAACTCCACCCTTCGAGCATTATTTCTAAGATTTGGGAGAATACTTACAAGCATACAAACATTTTGAGAGCGGGCAAAATTCATACAAACGTTGATAAGAAGATTTCTCCTTTATAATTTATTTGGTCAAATATAATACTCCCTCCGTCCATTTTACTTGTCCATATATTATTAATTACACTCCTTAAAGAGCAACAAATAAAATGATGATTTTATTATGTCAACTTTAGTTATTAGAAATTATCTAAATTCAAAATCAATCAAACATACTTTTAAGTTTTTATTTTAAAAAAAAAACGTCCGGAAGTCATTTCATCAAATAATCATGAGCTATCACACATGAATTTTTTTTTAAATCGCACGAATCCTATAAAATGACTCCTAAATGTACACAAATGTCGCAGATCATGGTGAGGCTATACGTATTGCTCCCCCAACTCATTACAGAGGGTCTCGTAAAAATTTTACAAAAAAATCTTTCGAAAGCCATTTTCACCAAATATTCATAGGTTAACACACGAAAAATTGAAAAAATCACCTAATTCCTATAAATTGACTCATAAATGCCCATAAATTTCACAGATCATGGTGAGGCTATACGTACTGCTCCCCAAAATCCTTACAGAGGGTCTCGTAAAGTTTTTTCAAAAAAATCTTCTAGAAGCCTTTTCACCAAATATTCATAGGCCACACATGAAAATTGAAAAATCACTGAATTCCTATAAAATGACTCCTAAATGCCCAAAAATATTGTGGATCATGGTAAGGCTATACGTACTGCTCCCCAAACTACTTACGAAGGGTCTTGTAAAGTTTTTTTTTTTAAATCGCTCGGACGTCATTTTACCAAATATTCATGAGCTAAAACACATGAAAAATTGAAAAAATCATTCAATTCCTATAGAATGACTCCTAAATGCCTAAAACTGTCGTGGATCATGGTGATGTTATACGTATTGCTCTCCCAACTCCTTACAGAGAGTCTCATAAAGTTTTTTTCAAAATAATTGTCCGAAAGATATTTCACCATATATTCATGGGCTAACATACATAAGAAATTGAAAAAAACAACAACTCTTAAATGTAAAAAAATGTCGCGGATCATGGTGAGGCTATACATACTGCTCTACCAACTCGTGTCGGATGGTCTCTTAAACTTTTTTCAAAAAAATCTCCCGAAAGCCCTTTCACCAAATATTTATGAGCTAAGACACACGAAAAATTGTAAAATTCGCCTTATTTCTATAAAATGACTCCTAAAAACCCAAAAATATCACGGGTCATGGTGAGCCTATACATACTTCTCCCCCAACTCCTTACGCAGGGTCTCATAAAGTTTGTTCTAAAAAATCACCCCGAAGCCACAATTCCTTGAAGTCCCCAACTCAATAATCAATAACAATGATAAAATAGGTATGAAATGATAAATTATTTCATATTTTTTAAAATTAAATAAATATATATATTTATTTTTAGTATACTAGACAAATAAATAAAAAATTATATAGGGATGCAGAAAACATAGAGCTTTCCCATTGAAATGGTACTTGCATCATAAAGTTTTAACAATCAAAGACATCCCTCCTTTATGTATGAAAAAAGAAGAAGAAGTGTACTTCCTTTTTCTTAAATTTTTGTTAAGATTAAAAGTATTGTCTACATAATGGGGGTCTTTAAAAATTAAATATCTTTTTTGGATTAAGGCTTTTGCTCGAAAATATTATGAGTTTAAGTTATATATATGTGTTCGTACAAAAACCTTTAAACTATTTGTGTAATTTTAATATGTTATATTAAATTTATTTTTCAAGTTTTGATATTGTGTTTGTTATGAGTGGACAACGGTTATATATTATTGCAAAGTAACTTAATTTGATGGTATAATAAAATTAGAAAAAATATTATGAAATAGTCTGAATTTAACCTCCATTAATAATTAGGATAAAATATATTCATGTTTATTTGATGAAATCTTTTTAAAACATAGGCCTTTTCTACAAAAGAAAGTAGTATTAAATTTCCCCTAGTACGGTGTGAAATGATCTTCCTTTTTTTGTTGATGCGTTTTCTTTTTTTCTTTAACAAATTATTTGCTTTACTTTTTGTGGTTTATCATATCATATTCATTATGAATAATTATGTTATTGAAAGTAAGTAATTTATGTATTGTTTGGTAAAGTGAGTAAGAATAGTATTTAATATGGTGTATTAATAATAATGAAATTAGTCATATCGATTATCGAGAGTATTTCTTAGTCACTATTTTTTTTAGGGAAAATTGTATGAAATAACAAACTATTAATTCAAATTAAATGTTATAGCCATAGTTTATTTTAATTGTAATTCGCAGCAAACATCCCCTTTTTTTGCCATCTGATTCGGTATACAATTAGCCATTTTATACATTTCGGTATAAAATGTATAAAATTTGTTTGTGTTTGTGTAACACGAGAGAAAAGTGTATATACAAATACAAATACATATATTTTTGTCTTATACACTTATAATTATACAAATACAATCTTATTATCCAAATTTACAATGTATAAATGAATTTATACAAAACTGAATAATTTGTATAAAAATTGGATGTTTGTAGCGAATTATACAAATCAAAAGCTCCATAGCAAACATAAAATTTACTATGGAGCGCAATTATGCAAACTATAGCTATAACATGATACAAATATGATTTTTATGTTTCCTATATGTGAAAGTTGCTCCTTTTTTTTTTTTTATGTATTCAAGGACAATTATGTATTTAACCATACTTATTCATATTATAAAAGTAGCTATATTATTAATTATATCCTCTATACATGTATAAATCAAACAAGATATTAAATAATATCAAATAAAAAATATATGTATATATATTATTTTCAGCCTCGTAAAATTTCAAATTATATAATCAATGCATAATTGGCGATACCACTTGAGATAAGAACTTTTTCTACTAGTCATAAAAGAAATTAAAAAACGGAAATTTTTTCAAAATGTCAATATTCTTAACATTTAATAGGATTTATTGTCAACACTTTCAATATTTAGTAAAAATGTCAAAAAAATAGTTTATTATGTATCTTATTTAAGTTTTATTATTTGTTTTAATTGAAAGAAAACAATTGGTAAATAAAAGAAAGGAGAAATTTAAGGGAGAGAATAATTTTTAAAAAGAACAATCGCTTAAAAGTCTCATCAGTTACAAAATCAAAACTAAATACTTCTTGGGCGACCCCATTGTTGATCAATTTTCTCATTATCGATATTCAAGATTCAATTGAAAATACTCAATCTCTGATGAATTTATTTTGATTAAAATCTATTTTTTCCTGTTTGGTAAGATAGATTTGAACGAAATAAGACAAAAAAAATTGTTGACAAGCAGCTTTGGAGAAGGATTTTTCTGCTGGGAATTCGATAAAATTGGTGGAATACAAATTGGACCAGGTATTAGTTAATTGCTTCATCCTTAATCTGTTTCTAATTGATTATAATTTTGATATGAATTTTTTTACATATTTGTAAACTGTATCTATTTTCATTGTAAATTGTATGTATTATGAACAACGTATGAATAATTAGTTTTGGTGAATTCGTTGATTTTTTTTCTTGTTGAATACGAAAATAATAATGAATTGTTTGAAGACATGCTTTTTTCATTGGCTGTTTGTTTTTAGTTTTTTGAATCAAATTGTATCCCTACGGAAAACAAATTGGAGCATGTACAATTTTTTACGACAATTATACTGTATTTTCGTTTATTTATTTGGTTCTTTGTTTTCTGTTTATTGAACTACATTGTATCCCTTATTGAAAAGGATATGATCAATGTAATGTAGTACCTGATAAATTGTAGTAAATCGTACAGTGAGCTATATGGGAAGAAGAACAAGAATTCTTGTAGTACCTATGGATGTAAGGGGCATAATAAGCGGCCATGCAGGAATGGACCACGCACTGAATAGTTAGATATGTTTGTATTTTTTTGAAAGGTGTTGGATAATTTTGTTTGTCCTTATTTTTATGTAATTGATGTTTTGATCATCTTTAATGAATATTATATTTCGAAATGTATTCAGATGCCAGTTTGTATTTGTCATTTAGTATGTATTCGTTTTAATATATTACTTCAAACTGTCCTTGTGTAATTGACTTGCTTTTCTGGAAGTAATAGTGGATACAACTATATTGATCTGATAAGTCTTTAATTTATAAAATGCAAGGTATATAATTACGAAAACTAAATACAAGATGATCAAGACGAAATACAAAATTGTTCAAGTTCAGTATATGTAAAATGAATACAAAAAGTAAACTAACATCTGGTAATTAAAATACAAAAAAAAAACTATTGAGAAACAACTATGATGAATAGAGATTGAATGAACATTAACACATACTACAATTTGATAATTTAGGTAAACTCATTATGACTTCAAATTTTAATTAAGATTGTATATGAATAATCGTGGCAACACAAATTGTATCCGTATTTGAAAGATCGCTAATGAATTCGACCTATCTTAGTGTATTTGAAAGCATAACCATTTGTATTTGAATTCTCTATTGAGAAATACAACATATGCAATCAATGAAATACAATAACATGTATCAAAATTTTTTAATGATAAATCAACACTTCATAAGATCAAAATGATGACTTTGCAGAATAAACTGCTACAAAAAATTTAATGTATAATAGACAAAATAGTTTAGAATAAAGAAAAATCAACCATACTACAAACTATTGTATTTCAATTGTTTCACTATCATCACGAACTATCTGAGGCATGTTATGCTTTGGGGACACTTCTATCACTAATGGATCTGGCATCATTCTTTTGTTGGCCATCGTTTCAAAGAAGTGCAGCGTATCTTGACCTTAAAAACATTACATCGAAGTTACCGGCTGAATTTCCTTGTCCATAAGACAACCACTCGGCATAAACAAGCATATAAATACCGCAATCCCTACATACAGTAAGAGAAGAGAAAATAAAAATTCAAATACATAAATAAATGTGAATACTAAATTCAAAATAATACACCAACTAAATTCAAAATAACAGTGGGTAGATTTTTGCAGGCAAAAGCAGTTCCCTGCATAAACGAGTTTTGTAAGAAAAAACACATAACTTGGCAAGCATATAAATAAAAAACGTATGTCATAGTGTAACTTAGAAACCATATCACATAAATATAAATTTATACCACAATGTAACTTATAATCCACACCAGACAGCTACAATAATTATTATGATCTAATGAAGACACCAAATATGTCATACTGAATAGAATCTGAAAAATCATCACTGTTTGTTTAAAATGAATACAAATGTATAAAGTTAATATGTATCTTAACTTGAATGGATACAAACAACACTCTTGCAATGTCCATAACTAGAAAATGATACACAAAGTATAATGAATACAAACACATGTAAATACAGTAACTTGTAAAGCTCATAACACAACTACAACAAATATGCCATATTGAATACAAAACAATCAAATAATAAGGAGTGAATATAATCTGAAATATTATCCCTATTTATTTTAAAGGAATACAAATGTATAAGTTAATATGTATCTTTACTTAATTGGATACAAACAACAATCTCACAATGTCCATAACTAGAAAATCATATACAGAGCATAATGAATACAAAAACCTATAAGTACAGTAACTTATAAAATCACACAACACAAATACAATAAATATACCATGATGAATACAAAACCATCCAATAAGAATCCATTAATACAATCTGAAATAGCATCACTATCTAAAGTATAAAAATATCATTAATTTACTAAATACATACCAATATACATACCTAGAAAAGGATGATTCCAAATATGTGATATTTTATCAAAACTAACAAAATATTCACAAATACAAAAATAAAATAAAATTGGGAATACAATAAACAACTCTGTTCTAAATTTGAAGAAGGTTTTGCACACTGATTGGGTCCTGTAAATGTTTCGATCGTCTCTTCCATCATTTCAGCAGCGGATCCTACATTATCCGCTATTTCTTGAGTAATACGTAGATTAAATGATGGAAAATCGCTAGAAAATTGTTGATTAAGTTGGATACCTCTAGTAATTCTCTTAGATTCTGCCATTGGAGAGTGATTTAAAGTTTATCAAATCCTAAACATGATTTCAACTACAGACAACAATTTTGAATGATTTAAATAAAAATAAAATCATAAAACAAATCTTAAAAAACGGATAAAGATGCATACCTTAATCAAATGGATTGTGTGAATATCTTTATAAAATATATTTTTCAATTTCTAAAATAAAAAAGAAAAAAACCAAAAAAGAAGGAAGAGACAGAGGCGGGCATTGAAATGGAGAAGAATTGAAAGATGCAAAAATATGAGAGACAGAAAATATTCCCTTTTTTTTAAAACATATGAGAAAGAATTAATTGGAAAATGTGTAATTAAGGTGAGATAAAATAGGAAGTAAATTAGGATACACAATCTTTTCTAAAATAATGACATTTTGACATTTTGACTAATATTTATAAAGTATGGAGATTTTTACTAATTAAGTTAGATTTTTTGACTAGTTTGCTAATTTTCCTTTAAAAAATGTTGTCCCCATAAAGAAAAAAAAAGTGGATTATTTTTGTAATGCTTTTCACTAATATAAAAGTGATTATGATAATCAACATGGGTTGTTAAAAGACGATTGAGATCCTTTCATCTTAATTAAAGTTTCAAATTTTTGAACATGTAATTGAGACTATTGTATAGTCTCCAAAAATGAATCTTGCAACGTGTAAATTCGAAGTAAAAAAAAAAGTGAGTGTGATTTTTTAGACCACACTTTAGTAGCAGTCACACTAATCCTGAAAGACCAACAAGTAGAATAATTGCACACAAACATGTAACATGTATTAGTTAAATAAAAGAAATTCTTATCCAATCATTAATTGACAACTCGGTGTCACCTGTTGTCTTTTTTTTATTATATATATTTGCTCAACTCTCCTTTTCTTCCTAAAAAACAAAATATACTCCTATACATCTAGAAAGATTGGAAAATTAAACAGATAGAACTTTCTTTTTATGATGATGATTTTAAGTCAGATCATTTTGGAGAGTTTATCAGAAATAGTCTTTCTGTCTTGACTCTTGAGGGATAAGGTCTTCGTAAACACTATCATCATCAGACTCGACTTGTATGTTATTATTGTATTCAGTCATCTATATGGTCTTAATTCATTCAATCATTGTCTATTGTTCAGTTAAGGTTTGTTTCCCCTGTTTTTTTTTTTTAATTAAAAAAGAAAAATTGATACTTGTTTTTATCTTCATTTCTTGGAAATTTTTCTCACTATTTTGGCCAATAATTGGAACCTTTTTGTTTGATCTGTGTTATTTTTGCTTAATTTGTAATCTTTTTTCTCTACTCTTGCTGTTTGTAGGTTTATAGAATTGATCAAGAAGTACTCCTCGCGATTCTGATCCAGAGTATGTTCCTATCCACCGAGTAAGTAACTAACTATCCAGAACGAAGTAATCTAGAAATCTTAGTAGCTCAGTTGGTTGACGGCTACCTTAATATGATTATGATCTAGAGTACGTTCTTATCCACCGAGTAAGTAAATAACTATCGAGAACGAAGTGATCTTTTACTAGAGATCTTAGTAGCTCAGTTGGTTGACTATTGAACTGGTTGGCTATTTGAACTTTTACCTTGTTGATGAGAGTTCGATTTCCCATTTTGTAATCTCCTTCCCCTGCCCGGGGTGAGAAAAAAAAAAATATTTTACTTGATTTTTGCTTAGGTTTTAAATTTCTCCTTTATGAAAATCCACTAAATCATTGTAAAATTGACAGGAAGATTATAGTCTTTTAAGTTTCAAGAAAATTGAGGATTCTTGATTTGGATATGGAAACTTTATATCCAACTTCTTTTGTACCAAATTCAAATTGGATTATGCAACAGAGTAAGAGTAATACAGAATGGACTAAAGAAGAGAACAAGAGATTTGAAAGTGCTCTTGCAATATACGACGAGACTACACCAAATCGATGGTCTAAAGTAGCAGAAATTATCCCTGGGAAATCAGTTCTTGATGTGATAATGCAGTATAAAGAATTAGTTGCAGATGTTAGTGACATAGAAGCTGGATTACCCCCAAATACGAAGCGTGGTTTCACGTCTTCTTTTGCGTTGGAATTTGTTGATCATTGTAAGATTCAAACGTTTAGTAAGAGAGGCAAGTCTTATGATCACAAAAGAAAGAGAGGTGTACCATGGACAGAGGAAGAACACAGGTTCATACAATTCATAAGTATTTTTTTTATTTTTTTTATGTTTGTTCAATGAACTTAATTAGTAGTGATCAGTTATGTTGCTCGAACTCTTAGAAATGATGCCACACTTGTAAAGAATTACTTTTGAAGGATCTGACATGCACGTGTTTACATTTTGGAAGAATCGGAGCAACATAAGTGATCAACACACAACATTTTCTATTTATCCTCTGACTTGATCTTGATGTTAACATTAGTGTTGTTGTTGCATTATAGGCGATTTTTAATGGGGTTAGAGAAATATGGAAAAGGAGATTGGAGAAACATATCGAGGAATTTCGTGATCTCTAAAACTCCAACACAAGTGGCTAGTCATGCTCAGAAGTACTACTTGAGGCAACTTTCAAGGGAGAAAGAGAGGAAGAGACCTAGCATTCACGACATCACCACCGTTCATCTCACAAACGATGAGTTTCTCAACAACAACAACAACAACAATAACAAGAAATCGATGTGTGAAGAGAGGTTGTATATGTCCTCATTGCATAGATCAACAAGCACAACAGACGTACTAATCGGATGTTGGAACAACTCAATCGATGAAGACCTGATGGCATTTGGTCAATTTGTGTGACAACTCAACTCTTTAGAACCAGAACAATAGACTGATTGATTGTGGTCAGGTCAGAGCCCTCTATCGTTCGTTGAAGGATGTTGAACTAATGATGTTATTCGCAACTCCATCGTTGATCAATTGAGATTTGAAAAAAAAATGTCAATCTTGGATTTTTGTTTTCAATCTTGGTGTATTAATGTAAATCAAAGTTTAATTAGTTTGGTTTTGTGCCTAGTTTCTTTATTGTGCTTTCAAACTTCACACATTTAAATCTTCAATCAAATTCTCCTCAATTCATCTCTTCTTTCATCCCATCATATTATTTACTGTTGATATTGTTCTCTTTTTAATTGTTTTCAGCATACCTTCTTTGCTACTGTATTTACTTTAACATACTTGATTTTTGATAAGGGTCTATCGGAAACAGTTTTTCTATCTTCACGAGGTAGAGGTAATTACTTTAACATACTCCCTCTGTCCCATTTTATATGTCATCCCTTTCTATAAATAGTTGGTCCATAATACTTGTCATTTCATAAAATCAATGCATAAATTAGCATATTGTTCCTTTTTTTATCCTTGTGAGTTATTAGCATTGAAAACATACATTTGACCAACTTAGAAAAGTTAAGTAAATGATTCATGTTCATTGGTTAAATTAATTAATCAAAATAAATTAATTCGTATTCATTAATTGAAAACTTGAGTTCCAAAAAAATTAAATAAGGGTAGAAGGGTAAAATTACATCATTTCTTAATGCAAGTGCAAAGTAAAAATGTGACATATAAAATGGGACGGAGGAAGTACTTGATTTTTTATAATGGTCTATCGAAAACAATATCTCCACCTTTACGAAATAGAGATAAGAATGCATACACTACCCTCTTCAGATTCCACTTGTAAAATTACTCTGTTTGTATTATTGTTGTATTGTTTCATCTTATCAAGAATAGATGATGTCTCTTTTGCATTCCATTAGTGAACTAGTGTACTGACGATTACTTGGGCCCAACTCCCAAGGGTTTCATACATAGCCAATAGGTGTACCACTTTTACATTAGTGGCTTAGTGCATAGTATTTTTTTCCTTTTACATAAAGGAAAAGTGAACCTTTGTTAAAGAAAACTATCTTTGCGTTTAATTCAATTTCAAAAATTAGTTCATAAAATTAAAATTGCATGATTATATAACGAGACCAATTGCTCATTCTACAAACGATGTAGGACTACTAACAACCTTGTCTCGTTTGTGCATGCATGCACCAAGTTTTTTCTTTTATTTTTTAAAGTGTTCAGCTTTTGTGCATCGATAAAACACAATTTCTATACGCTATAGGATTATTCCGTAGTATTTCTAATCTGGTAATGTAAAAAAGCTAGTTAACTAATCAAATTTACTGTTTATTCTATATACATATATTATATATGAAGTATATATGTATTACTTTTTCAAAACGATATACATAAATTATTATCTGAGACAGATTTGGCTTATTTAGGCTGTGTCATTTAGCACTATTTGATAAATCTGATTGGGAGGTGGTTCCTTTTCTTGTTCTTTTTTTTTCTTCTCAATTTTTGGTTTTTTTTTCTCTTTTTTTGGATTGAGATGAGGGGAATTTGATAAAAAAGAAAAACACATGCAATTTGGCCAAGTTGTCTGATTTTTTATCCTCAGTTCATTTGCTTACCTATTTCCAGCTGGTGCTTACAATACTGCTGAGTCTGCATTCCACTTATTTCAGAATCCTTCCTAACTCAAATAGTATATACGTGAAAAGGTTTGATATACCCCTCAATTTTGTTATTTAGAGATGACATAGCCTTCGTTATAAAAATGACTCATATATATCTCTATTGTTACACAAATGACTCACATATCCATGTGGGTATACTTTTAAGGAAAATTTACCTAAATACACCACGTATTTTACCATATTCTCTAAAATTTCCTACCATTTGAAAAAATTACAAAAATCTCTACTCTCTCCTATTCTCGGATACATCACTCTTACGCAATGTATCGGGTGTTTCTTGTATCAACAAAGATAATGTATCAAGATGCGATGTATCGAGACATTGAGTGATATATCGTGACAAGTGTGTCATGTATCAACAAAGATAATGTATGGGGATGCGATGTATCAGACATTAAGTGATGTATCCAAAATCGAGACGAGATGTATTGGGACATTGAATGATGTATCTGAAATCGAGATGCAATGTATCGAGACGTTGAATGATGTATCGAGATGTTGAGTGATATATCTAAAATCCTTAAATTTTAAGAGCTATTAGAAAAAATTTCCTACTCTTTTTCAAATTACAAAAATCTCAGTGTTAAGAACCAATTACATTATTTCCCTACTCTTTTTCAAATTACAAAAATCTCATAGGGTTAAGAGCTAATTACATAATTTCCCTACTTTTTTTCAAATTACAAAAGTCCGTTAAAACTTATGAATTTCGAGTACATCACTTGACTCTGAATACACAGGGGAGGGATGTATCCAAGAGGGTATAGGACATCCAGATATATAGGGAAAAGAAGTATCAACAAGGGGGGAAGGATGTATTAGCGAGAGGGGATTTTTGAAAAAAAATTAAATGGTAGAGAATTTTTAGAATTATGGTGAAATAAGATGTGTATTTAGGTAATTTTTCCTTTTCTAAATTCTAACGTTTTTTAAGGTAACAAGGCATCACTCATAACTGAGATTCACTTCTTCCCTTTTAGACGAAGAGTAGTCAACATTATCATAGCCAATATAGTCCCACAATATTGATCTGGAGAGAGTAGTGTGTACGTAGACCTAACCGCTTTGAGAGGTAGAGGGGCTGACAAAGTCTACTCTAGTGAAAATCATATTAGAAGACACAAATATTTTCCTTCTCTCTGCAGTGTTCAATCAAATAGAAGAAAAAACAGTAAAACACTTCGAATAAGAACACTTGATTCTATCTCCACTGGTTAAAAAACAAGCAGAAGCAGAGAACTAAATAGAACTACCAAATGGTTTCATCGTTTATCATAGGCTTTGATCTCTAGCCTTAAAATCAAACAGCAACAACATGCCCAGTGTAATCCCACAAGAGAGGTCTGAGAAGGTAGACCTTACCCCTACCTTAAAATCGAACAAGTGAAGACCAAATGTTAGTTTAACCCAAAGCACAGAACAAGATGAGATCAGGGGGATTAGGAATGTAGATCACCAAATGTTACATTACAGATAACACAAGGAAAGCAAATTTATTACAGAATGCATGTCTACAAGACAAGATCAAAATCAATGTGGAAAAGACTCTCATCAAGGAAAAAAAGGAGGAAAAGAAGAGGCATACATATGGACAAGACACCTAAAAAGGAAGCAAATAAACCTCGAACAACTTCACTCAAGGAAAAGTTATATTTACAAACCTATTCAGCGAGAAGGTAAGTTGGGTCCAAAGGCTTGACAGTGTCTGGAAAATCTGTTCTTTGTCCGGCAAGGGAATAGTAGGCAAGTATATGGGCTGGATGCTCGGAGACTACAGTTTCTGCATTATTTCCATCGTTGGCAATAACTCGTCTTGCAGGAATCAATTCAATATTCCAGAATGGGCGAGCCATCGCTAAGAGATCACGACCAGCTGAAGATGCCCTGTATCCTTGTACCCACAGGTACCTTAACGATTTTAGCTGCAAGGTAGCCAAAGCTAATGCACGTTCACTGAAACAGCAGCCTCTCACTTCTAGCTTTTGCAGGCTCGGACATCCTTTAGAGAACTCCAGAAGGCCATGATCAGATTCCCCAACATATCCCAGAAGCATCCATCTCACGTTTGGGCTGTATTTCCCGACATAACTGAGACCTACATCAGTAAGGCCCCCAGGCCGGACATAGAGGGCAAATCTTCTAAGATTATGGCAACCTCTTAGTAATGCACGGACACCATTATCAAGTGGCAGATCTGTTATTCTAATTTCTCGGTCAAGCAAAACCAGCCGAAAATCACTCAAATTTTTCAGATATGTACCAATAACTTCCAAAGCTTCATTAGTAATATCTGACACATAAACAGCCATGTATTCTAGTTCAAGACATCCCTTTGCCAAATCAATCAATCCTCTGTGTGTAACCGCACCTTCTTCATCCTCCATCTCCTGATCATCAGCTCCTCTCTCAATCCTGAGCCGCTTTAACCTCTTACAGTACTGGCCAAGCACTTCCAATCCTCTATCCCCGACAACATTCCTTGTCTGTTTCAAACATGATAGCAGAAAGAAAACTGAATTAGGTTATAAGCTTCAGAGAAATCTTTTCCTCTCATCTACTAATCTTCTGTTCACTCAAAAGTTCTGGAGTGGTATCTTTCAGATGGAGAAACAAAAATTAGCAACTATACATGAATGCTCTCTATAGAATCAGTCATTTCCATGCGTTGAAGTATCAAGTTAGGGTATATATCAAATTATACAAGGTTTAAAAATACAGCTTGCCAAGCATAAAAACTTCGACACATGTTCCACTGAAAAATATTTTTTTTGTTAATGATAAGAAATGGACATTGAGCTTGACTCATCCTCAAAAGCTAACTCGGGGGAGAAGTGCCCAGACCAATTACCTATCCAACTACTTGATGTGGGACTTCTAACGCTCCCAAGCATGCCCAGACCTAGTTAACTGGAGCATGGACTCTATAATATGGAGGTCCAACATCGGTGAACAAAGAATTGGGATGGGCTTGACTCTGATACTATGATAAAGAAATTACCCATGCCAACACTGATGTGGGACTTATAACCGTTAATTACATCAAACGCTCAATTTCTGATATCAAAGTGATGCACTCACAACAAAAACAGTGTGAGTGTTGGTGTTATGCACCAATATAATTGAGCCCATTAAATATAAAATTGATATTGACATAAAGAAAAGAGGGTGAGAAAAGCTTCGAAGATTTAACCTCAAGAATTTCCAAGTTGGGACACCTTTGCAGTAAGAAACAGTGGGCTGCTGTGTCAAGAAGTGCATAAAGAAGATCCAATTTCCTCAGACGAGACGCAATAGGAAAGAGAATGGACATCTCATTTTTCCCTAAGTATGTCAAGCCCAATTGGCATAATCTTGGAGGGAAAACTAGTGCGGCATATTTTCCCGATTGCTCATTATAGCCATTTTCAACAAGTTCTGGTTGGTCATTAAATGCGCCACCACCAAACTCCTCCAATGCAGCCGCAGCTCTAAAGAAGCCAAGAAGATTCGTAATTTCACACTCGCTAATTTTCATAGAGACAAGAGATTTACAATTTCTTGCTATCAATTCAAGATCTTCAGCCCTAACTTGCAGAAGATCCGTCATGTAAAAGTTCAAATTCTCAAGAACAGTGTTGTTCGATGCTAGTTCATGTGCCCATTCTCCATCTTTCTCAATTATATAACTCTCTTCCATTAACAAAGTTCTTAAGTTCCTGCAGGACACAGACTACATGAGAACCCATAGAGACAAAACAGGCAACAGAATTCAATCGACTACTCAATTGTATTAAAACTTCCCAAAAAGATACTTTTGAGCAATACAAAAACATAGCGAGTTGTGCAAGCGATTAAAAATGTCTTATATATTATAAATAATGCGCAGAAGCATTGACTTTATCAGAACCCTATCATGTCATATGAGTCCCATATAAGAGATTGTTCAGTGTAGCAACTTCAACATCAATCAAGCTCAATTATCAAGACCAACTTCCAATCAACTAAACAGTAATATAGGTTCATCACACACTACACTGCAGTGGTAATGGCAAAGTCACCATAGGACAATTAACCAAGTTAGGCCTACAGCTTCACCAGAATAACATTGAGATCACTTGATCTACAAGACAAAAACAGGGGACTTTTTTCACATTCATCAGCTTTACCTTTCAGCATGATCTGTAACATCTGACCAGTTGTCTCTAACCATATTTTTTAATAACCAGTTGTCGCCACCTTACAAGCTGACATCTAGTGAACACTTGTACACGTCTATACCTTAGAGGATAACATGCTTAGTACCCCTTGTGTAAGTCGACTCTAATGATCAACAACAACAACATGCCCAGTGAGATCCCACTAGGTGGGGTCTGGGGAGGGTAAATTGTACGCAGACCTTGCCACTACCTCGTGGAGGTAGAGAGGCTGTTTCCGGGAGACCCTCAGCTCAAGAACAACAAATCTAAGTGACAGGAGAGATATAAATAAAACATAACAGCCAATACAAACGATAGCGTATAATCAACAAATGAGACAGTAACAACAAGAAAGTAATGCGATGCGTGAAACGCAGTAAACAACATAAGGCTATGTCTACTCCAAATGCTAACAACCCATACCCTTGCAAGGGAAGACAACACGCTAGCCCTACTAACCTACAACCTTAATACGAGACCTCCACTCCTTCCTATCTAGAGTCATGTCCTCGGTA